>NC_035444.2:35816236-36116236 GCF_002127325.2 Helianthus annuus | reverse complement strand
TTATACGTCAGAAAAGATGTCAGAAGTTTACACGAACGAGACAATATCACGCCATGGAGTACCAGTATCCATCGTGTCCGATAGAGATACCCGATTCACTTCAAATTTCTGGCAAGATTTCCATGAACAAATGGGAACCAAATTGTTCATCAGCACTGCGTACCATCCTCAGACGGATGGACAGAGTGAAAGAACAATACAAACGTTGGAAGATATGCTGCGGGCATGTATAATCGACTTTGGAGGTAGTTGGGATGTCCATCTACCCTTGGTCGAGTTTTCTTACAACAACAGCTACCACGCGAGCATTAGAATGGCTCCGTATGAAATGTAATATGGGAGAAAGTGTCGAACTCCGGTATGTTGGGGGGAAGTGGGTCCACGCGGACTAGCACCCACGGATATAATCCGAACTACGAATGAGAAAATCGACATGGTCCGAGCTCACTTAAAAACAGCTCAAGACCGACAAAAGTCGTACGCTGATAAACGGAGAAGGCCAATTGAATTTCAAGTCGGTGACAAAGTCATGCTCAAAGTGTCCCCATGGAAAGGAGTTATTCTGTTTAGAAAGAAAGGGAAACTGAGCCCAAGATTTATTGGACCGTTTACGATTATCGAACGGGTAGGAAAGGTAGCTTATCGCCTTGAACTACCGGAGGAACTAAGCGGAATTCATAGCACATTTCACGTGTCACATCTTCGAAAATGTCTAGCGGATGAGACAACTTATATCCACTACGATGACATCGAGGTGGACGACAGATTAAACTATGTAGTAAAGCCCATTGCGATTTTGGATCGTAAGGTGAAAACCTTAAGAAATAAAGAGATCAATCAAGTAAGGGTCAAATGGGAACACAGGAAGGGTGCTGATACCACATGGGAATCTGAAGAAGAGATGCAACGGCTTTACCCTACTTTATTTGGTACGTAATTCGGTTTCGGGGACGAAACCCTTTTTAAGGGGGGTGGACTTGTAACACCCCGAAAATATAAATCTTTATATTAGAAATTTAAAGATTTAATAAACAAGAATTAACCAACTAGAAATTTTAACCTAGTTAAAGTTACAAGCCTAGAAATAACTAACACTAGGTTAAAAACACTAGTACTTAAAGCTAGATGATAAGTGGGGGACTAAACTTGCCAAAGAATGAAAGTTAAATGCTGATTAGTAACAAAACTCACCAAACACACCATTTTTGGTGTGTCTGGTCGATCAGGAGCAAGAGAGGGCGACCCCCCATTCTCTAAACCCTAGAATTTTCATAAAATTCACAAATTGAAGCTGCAAATCTGCTCCAAATCAAGCTCTAAACACGAATTAACGATCACCTAGTCATAGGGATCAACAGGTATGTAGAAATTTGGTATTTTGCTACATCTTGCATTCTAGGTTAAGTGTGAAAAACGAGAAATTCAACTTGATTGTTGATGCATAGCTGAAATTAAAGGGTTATGAGGTTTAGGAACAAACCCTAGATGATTTCTTGACATAACCTTGTATAATACTTGTAGGGTTTCATAATCACCATTGTAGGTGAGTAGCGAACTCCAAGAAACTTGATAAATGCAAAATTTAAAACTCTTGTTCTAGCACAATCTGAAATTAGGAAGTGATTTCTGAAATGTTAATGTTAAAATATGTGCAAAGTTGATTAATTAAAGTGAAATTCGATGATAATTACAAGATATGAACTTGGTTTAGTTTGTATAAAAATCTGACCTATTAGGTGTTTGTTGAAATGCCTAAGTGAGGATTTAAATGTTAAAATTTGGATGAAAACGCAGATTTGATCATGGTTCATAATGATGTGATTATGGTCATGAAAAGAGTTCTAAACATGTTGTAAACTGAAATTTCTAGGCAAAGAGTCCGGATCGTCAAGCGGACAAGCCGGAGGGAATTCACGGGGAAAAGGCGTGCTTTAAAGGTACGAGATTTATCGTTCGTTACATTATGCCTAATTGTTAGTCTTATGTCGTCATTCTGAAACAAGATAACCAAGATTTGCCAAATGGTCATGAATATGACTAGTATCTTAAACAAGTAAAACGGGTCAAGCAAGTGATAAACACGGATTTTGAATGCCCTCAATGGTGCTTAATTCAGCATCCAAACAGGTCAAAACATGTCATGTAGTAAACATAAAACTAGATACCAATACTTAACGCACGGTTATAAATAAGGCGTAAGCCGCGGGGCGGACACGCTAAACAAGTCGAGAACTTAACTCCTATTATAGGAGTTAAAGTTCAGAAGTTGCAAGTTTGACGAGTAGCATAAAAGGGCAAACTTGAAGCCTTGGAAACAAGCTTGTAGACTATTCCGTAGGCAATCCCTCGTGAGAATAATCAAGGGTTATCATTGGTAAAATTCGGGTATGGGTAATTAGCTTAGTCGATTAGTAACCTTGTGCGAAGTAAACCACTTTGATGCAGGAAAAAGAATCGGCAAAACTGCAAAATTAAAACAAGAAAACATGTGCAGTAGCTACCGTAACTTACGGTAGCACCGTAAGTTACGGTAGCCAGTAAACAGCTACGGTGCATTTTTACTGAGTTACGGCAGACCTCAAATTCACAGCGGCCACCGTAACCTACGGTGCTACCGTAAGTTACGGTAGCGCCCAGTTTTAATGTGATTTTATTTTCAATTTTTGATTTCTTGAATATGTTTTCGGATCTAGTTTCGATCATCATAAGTTTCAAGGATCATAATACTAATACTTGTCTAAAATGTTCAGTTTTTTCAGGTATTCAAGTAGAAGGATGATGATCAAGCATAAGTATCCGAACCGAACACTCAAACCAACGCTTCCGCACTTGATCTTTTGTTTTAAAACTATGTAAACAATTGTAGTTTCTGTCTTGAATATGGTTTCGTAGGATCAATACGTGAATGTTGTGTCTAGTTAGGGTTTTAAGTCTTGAAAGATTTTGTAAACTCTAAATTTTGGCATGAAATGCAAGGTCTTATGTTATTAAATCTAGACTTATACACTGGGTCTTACAAAAATAGGAAAAAGGAGTTAGCCCAAAAGATTACTCAAGGATTTCGTGTGGGTAATAATAGTTATTTCAAGAAAAGAGGAACTGGGCAATCTTCCACTCCACCGTTCTGCAGGAGCTGTAAAAAGAAGCATTTTGGAAAGTGTAATGAAACCTGCAACTTTTGCAAAGTGGTAGGACATCGTGAAGAAAATTGCAGGAAGAAAACAAAAGTCTGCTTCAACTGTGGAGAAGCTGGGCATTTCAGACCAGAATGCCCTAAATTAGTCAAACCAGCAGACAACAAGGCTAAACCCTCAGAAGGAACTACCAAGAAGAACGCAAGAGCCTTTCAATTGACCACGCAGGAAGCCGAACTGATTCCTGACGTTATAGCGGGTACGTTTTTAGTTCACAACGTATATGCGAAGATAATATTTGACTCTGGTGCAAGGAATAGTGTATATGATTTCGATAATCATTAGCACCAAGGGTAAGGAACTTATGGAAATTCCTGTAGTATCAGAATACTCGGATGTATTCCCAGAAGAACTACCAGGATTAGCACCGGATAGGGAGGTAGAATTTAGAATCCATTTGATTCCGGGAACTACACCTGTAGCTAAAGCACCCTACCGATTAGCACCCACTGAAATGTTAGAACTGAAAAAGCAATTAGATGAATTACTCAATAAAGGCTTCATACAACCTAGTTCATCCCCTTGGGGAGCACCAGTATTGTTTGTGAAAAAGAAAGATGGTTCAATGAGAATGTGTATTGATTATCGGGAATTAAATAAGGTTACAATTAAGAATCGATACCCATTGCCTAGGATTGATGATCTTTTCGATCAACTTCAGGGAGCTAGATATTTTTCTAAGATATATTTACGCTCCGGATATCATCAGTTGAAGGTGCAAGAAGAAGACATACCTAAAACTGCTTTCAGAACTAGGTATGGTCACTACGAGTTTACAGTTATGCCTTTTGGACTAACAAATGCTCCAGTAGCATTTATGGATATGATGAATAGGATCTGTAAACCGTATTTGGATAAATTCGTAATTGTCTTCATCGACGATATACTAATTTATTCCAAGAGTCAGGACGAGCAATGTGAGCATCTACATGCACTCTTAACTTTGTTAAGAAAGGAGAAACTTTATGCCAAATTCTCGAAGTGTGAATTTTGGTTGCAGGAGGTGCAATTCTTAGGACACATGGTGAATCACGAAGGTATTCACGTAGATCCCTCCAAAATAGAAGCGATCACTAAATGGAAGGTCCCACAATTAGCTATGGAAGTTCGAAGTTTTCTAGGATTAGCTGGATACTATAGGCGCTTTATTAAGGATTTTTCTAAGAGAGCTGTGCCATTAACTAAGCTAACCTGTAAAGCCGCAAAGTTTGAATGGAGACCCAGGCAGGAGGAGGCCTTTAGGACTTTAAAGCAAAAGTTAACAAACGCCCCAATTCTAGCATTGCCAGAAGGAACAGAAGATTTTGAAGTATACTGCGATGCTTCTAAGTTAGGATTAGGATGTGTGTTAATGCAACGCAAAAAGGTAATTGCATATGCCTCAAGGGAATTGAAAAAGCACGAAGAAAACTATACGACTCATGACTTAGAATTAGGAGCGATAATTTTTGCCCTTAAGATTTGGAGACATTATCTGTATGGAAGTAAATTTACCGTTTATACAGATCATAAAAGCTTAAGGTACATATTTGAGCAAAAAGAATTAAACATGAGGCAAAGAAGATGGATGGAAATTCTAAGTGACTACGATTGTGATATTCAATATCACGAGGGAAAAGCAAATGTAGTCGCAGATGCCTTAAGTCGTAAGTATCATGAAAAGCGAAAGCAAGTTCGTGCTTTTAGATTAAATCTACAGTTAGATTTAATGGAACAATTGAAGAATGTTCAAGAAACAGCAATCAAGGATGATGCTGAAGGAATGAAAGGGAGAATAAAGGAATTGGAGCAAGGAGCTGATGGAATTTAGAGATTCCACAAGAAAAGGATTTGGGTACCTAAGCAAGGAGAATTAAGAAATAAGATTTTAGAGGAAGCCCATAAATCTAGGTATACTATGCACCCTGGTAATAATAAGATGTACCAAGATTTAAGAAATAATTTCTGGTTGATAGGAATGAAAAAGGACATAGCAGATATGTATCTAAGTGTCTAACTTGTTCATAAGTTAAGGCAGAACACCAGAAACCTTCTGAGTTACTCCAACAATTAGAAATGCCTGTTTGGAAATGGGAACTAATAACTATGGATTTTGTTACTAAGTTGCCCAAAACCAGAAAAGGGAACGACGCGATTTGGGTAATTGTGGATCGATTAACCAAATCAGCTCATTTTCTACCCATGAAGGAGACTTTCAGCATGGAAAGATTAGCAAAATTTTACGTAGACGAAGTAGTCTCCCTACATGGAGTTCCACTCTCTATTGTATCGGATAGAGATAGTCGTTTCACTTCACATTTCTGGACAAGTTTCCAAGAAGCTATGGGGACACGATTAAATTTAAGTACAGCTTATCATTCTCAAACAGATAGACAAAGTGAAAGGACAATCCAAACCCTGGAAGACATGCTCAGGGCATGTGTAATCGATTTTGGTGGAAACTGGGATGACCACCCACCCTTAATTGAATTCTCCTATAACAATAGTTACCATGCAAGCATTGAAGCTGCCCCGTTCGAAGCACTATATGGACGAAAGTGTAGAACTCCAGTTTGTTGGGCAGAGATAGGAGAAAGTCAGTTATCAGGTCCTGAAATAGTACAAGAAACCACCGACAAAATCACTCAAATCAAGGAAAGATTGAAAACGGCGAGAGATCGCCAGAAGAGTTAGGCAGACAATCGACGCAAGCCACTAGAATTCCAAGTCGGTGATAAGGTACTCTTGAAAGTTTCTCCTTGGAAAGGAGTAGTGCGGTTCGGAAAGAAAGGAAAGTTAAGTCCAAGGTACGTAGGACCATTCCCAATAATCCAGCGAATAGGACCAGTCGCTTATCGTCTACAACTACCAGAAGAGCTAGCTGGGGTACATGATGTGTTTCATGTACCCAACCTCAAGAAATGTTTATCTGACGAATCCCAAGTAGTACCTCTTCAAGATGTAGAGGTAAATGAGAAGTTAAAATTTGTGGAGAAACCACTGCAGATAGAGGACAGAAAAGTTAAGTTTCTCAAACACAAATAGGAATGGCAATGGGCCGGTTTTGGGCCGGGTATTGGTAATCCCAGGCCCGTACCCGGTTGTAATTTTTTGTCCCATACCCGGCCCGTTACCCGTCGGGTATTTGTCGGGTAATTACCCATCAGGTATCGGGCATACCCGCGGGTATCGGGTATACCCGTTAATTTCTTAAAAATACCCGTTGGGACAAATGTGCAATTTTTTTACTTTGATTTTTATATAGTTTACAATTTTAATAACTATAAGAAATGAAAATATGATTAAATACTTCCATATCATATTCATACCACATATACCAAACTAAATCAAAACGATTAAATACTTCCATTTCGAATATACATGCTCAAAAATAAGTTATTTGGTCACTAAGCAATTGCCAAATACATATGGACTTATTCCACTGGGCGTATTGTTCTCTGTTCTCACATACTTTGTGTAGCATTACAAGGATCAATAAAAGACATGTTTATCATCTTCAATTCCAACACTTGAAAACAATAACTCAAAACATATACAACACATATACAAGGATAATGGTGTTGTTGCTACTTGACTTTTTGTGTTCTTGCTTTATGAGTAGAATAGGGTAAGATGAAAAGAAAAAAAATATAATTTTCTGGATACTAATATAGTTATATGTATGGAAATTTATAATATATTTATTTCGGGTATTATTCGGGTAAATGGGCCGGGTATCGGGCGGGTATCGCTAAATCCCATACCCGTACCCGATTTTTTTCCATTTTTAAGCCCATACCCGGCCCATACCCATCGGCTTCGGGTATACCCGACCCGTATGTTTCGGGTTTCGGGTATACCCGTCGGGCTTGGGCTTTTTTGCCATCCCTAAACACAAACGACTAGTGCTGGTCAAAGTCAAGTGAGATTCGAAGAGAGGACAAGAGTACACTTGGGAGCTAGAATCAGAAATGAAGCGGAAATATCCTCATTTATTCCAGTAAATCTCGAGGATGAGATTTTTATTAAGGTGGGGAGGATGTAATAACTCTCACCAAAACTATTAATTAGTATTTTATTTGGTCTAATAGGAAACCCTAATTTAAACCCCCAAGTAGTATTGCGTAACCCCTAAAATTTTCAGAACAGTTGGAATTAGGATCAGGGCCCCTAAAACTCGGGGGGGGGGGGGTATTCGTTAATCGAAATTATCTTCACAATTCGTTGTCAAAATCGATTTTTTACGAAACGTCGACTCAGCAGGCCTAAGCTGGTGACCAAGCAAGCCTACCCTACTTGGGTTTCCCCCGCGATACGCGACAGATCCAAGGGATCCTGTCGCGACACGCGGGCGGTCCAAAACGGGGTATAAATACAGGGGCTTGGGACTTGAAGTTTGGCGTTGTTTTGACGTTAAAATTCAATTCGTACGCTGAGTTATACGCTGTTTACTTCAAAACACACACACACCGCACGAAACGCTGCCACGACAACAGGGTAATAACTCGATCGCTGCTACGATTCAATGTCCGATCTATTGAAACCAATCCAATGGATGTTTAAGTGCTGCCCACATTAGGGCTATACTTTGTCATTCGTCGTGAATTCGACGGATGTTTAAGTGTGCACTTTGTCATTCGTTGTGAAGGTTTTAATCTCGTGAGTTATCGTAAATGCTGTATTAGTTACTGACCTAGTTCGTGTGTATTGTTATTTGAATTTGGTTAACCAGGCTAAAATCAGTAGGCAAAACTCTGCCCGTTTAAATCTGCAATGTGAGTCACTCCTTTTTTACCAAAGTGCTTTACAAAAACCTAAATGCTCTCTAGTTATAATTACAGGGATTAAGTTTATGTAATCTTCAATTACTGCCGGTATGTGGTGTTTTGTATACATTACTTGATACCCGTCACCATTGGACAACTGGTTAGCCAATGGGTGATCTGACCATAGTCATAGATACATTCGAGTGACAAATACCGATTTGGGGTAATTGGTTGATAGAAACATTGTAATCACCTTTATACTGTGTATTATAACAATGTGTCGTTTTGTGCAACTTGAATGACTCGCTAGTATTTCTTGCTGATAAAACCTTTTTAAAACATGTTTCAGGTGATTTGCTGTGAATCAAGGAAAAGTGCTACGGAGCACTCACAAGCTTGAAATAGTGGCTCAGTAAAATAAATAAACATGTTTTGTAAAACAGGGATTCTCGGTGAAATTTCCCTTATGGTAAATTACGGGGTTATCCCGAATTGTGAAATAAAATAATCGGGCATTTTCAAGTTTTAACGATCCTATTAATAATTCCGCTGCCAAATTTAATAAATACCACGGATTTCTGTCCCGCGGCTCCTGAAACGGGTCAAACTTGGTCGGGGGCCGTGACAATGTCCCCCTTGTTGGGCTGAGGGGAAATTGTTTCGTGGCTAGTTAGGCTATTTTGAAGGCATAACTGGGAAAGTTGTTAAGCATGAAAAAACATGATCTGAGAATCAACATGTGTTTATTCCCTTTGCTTTTGATACCTTTGGTTCCCTTGCTCCTCAAGTTGTTGGTTTTCTAGAAAAAGTGGAGGGGGTCATGCACAACAATTTCTCGACGCTAAAGAACCAGAGTTTTGTTCTAGGTAGAATTAGATTTGCTATTTAAAAGGGTGTTGCGGCACATCTTGTTGCTAATTTACCTGCCATTCTTGTGTAACTTTTATAACCATATGCATCTATCTAATCTATAGATTGTCTCTCTCTTTTCAGTTTAGAGTCTCTTAATGTGTGACCGTACGTGACCAACAAAATAACGTGCGTAATTATTATAACATGTGTAATTAGGGTAAGAAGCAACCTATGCATGATTCTGTGTTTTACCCATGCGTGATTTCTTCTTCATACATAATTAGGGTTTGAAATTTATAGTCTACTTAATTTACAAATGAACATCCGTAATTAAGTCATATGCTAGTTACATGTTAAAGATCCATTGTATATTAACTTTCCTATGTATATATCACTGAAGTACCGTATTAATTAACTTTGTTTTTATTTCATTTAAGTGTCATGATTATAGATTGGTATGTATAGAAACAATAATACAAGCATTGTATGTTTACGTATGAAACAAAAGGGATTTTGTTTTATGTTGTACGGTATGGCATTGAAGGATGATGTTAGCCAAAACTCCGGTCAACCGGGCCAATCTCTTCTCTCTCCTCCGGTCTTTGCATCTTCGCTCCGTTGATTACATTTCCCATCTGCCATCAATCAAATTTGTCTTTAATCACCAAATCTTATGTGACATGCCATTATTATATTCCCAACCCATCCATCATTAAATACATTCAAACAATAAAATAGTGTAACAAAAGAAATATACCTATTAATTTAATATATATCATTCTCGAATGATAGTTACTAACAAATAAATAAGGTTATATACCTAATTTAACCTTATTTAATATATACCAAATGATAAAAGAGACACAAGTTAAAACCAGTAGAACTTTTTATCTGTTCTAAGTAAAAAGTGGATTATCAAAGTCTGAAACTCAAATTTGAGTCCCAGTTTGAACTTTACAAATTTGGGTTATTCTTCTTAATTACCTGAAAATGGTCCATATGCGTCAAAACTGAATCTAAGTTGTGAAATCTGCTTGCTTCGGTGAGTTTCAAAGAAAGAAACTGAAATGCATACTGAAGAAATTAGATCAAGAGTTCTATAAATATTTAGATGTCTAAAAATGTAATTATAACTCACCTCGACTTGATTCTGCAAGGATTGTACATAGTTAATTATCTCATCCAACATTACTGCCATGCCCATTGACTGTCAATATATAACGGAACAACTTAATCAAGCTAGTTAAAAAGATTATAAACTCCTAAGATTCGATCTCATGGTAATGCATCGCCAAGACATGCGGTTTTGTTTCGTTTGGTATAGTTTCGAAATATACCTTGTAACACCCGGGCACGATGTCTTGCAAGCATCTCAACCGCTCGTTAATTTTTCCTCTTCTAACCTGTTGCCACAAGAATGAGTTTTGTGAGTGGTTTATGCTTTGAACCATTGTGGAGTGATATAAAGAATCCAATTTTTCAGCTTAATTACCCTTTCTGCTATACTATGACTATCAGTTGCTTGGCCCCTTCTGGCTCTAACATGTACCACTTCCTTTGGTGCTTCGCCACTGTCACATGGTTTCATTTTCTTGCCCTTTCGTGAACTCTATTATTAACTCATAAATATAAATTTTCACTTAGTTTTTAACATATGAGTTACTTTAGTGAAAAGAGTTTCAAAAGATCACTCATTCTTACAAAATATTTCTTTTTCTTTTTGTAACTTTGCCATTTCATGAACTTTGTTTTCAAATCATAAACATAAATTTTCACTTAGTTTTTTAACATATGAGTTACTTTAGTGAAAAGAGTATTTAAAAAAAATCACTCTTACAAAACATTTCTTTTTCTTTTTGTAAAAAAAATCCCTTACTATCCAGAGAAAGTGAATACCTGATATTTCTTCTCATCAATCCCACTTTCGGTAAGCGGATGAGATGATGAATTCCCCGAACTGCTTGACGATACATCCATTGTTTTTCTCTTCCGATTTTCAACAGGAACCGCCTCCGGAATCATCTTGGCATTCTTATGTTCATGTTGAAAACCTTGTTGAAAGTTTTGCATGAATTGATGATCCATAGACGGCAATACTTGTTGACAGAAAAAATTGTCATTTGGAAGCCCCATGATGGTTTGAGAACTCATGTTTGAATTGTCATATTGGATTGAAAACTGGTTAAGTAACACCATGTTTTGATCAACATCTATAAAAGGAAACGAGGGTTTAAAGCTATGGAAACTTGAAGTGAAACCCTCCATATATGAATCTTCTAATAATAGAAAGCTATTACTAGATTTGCCCAATTAGGGGTTTCTATTGCCAGTTGTGTGTAGTCGCTCTCTCTCTATATATGCATAGTTGTCTTTGTCTCTATGTTCCTGTTTTATTTTGGATTTTGTGTGGACAAAGAGATAAGAAACATTTAGATTTTATCTATTATTATATTATATATATAATAAATGAGAATAATTTAGGGCCACGTGGCATCTTGTGGTGTTGCTTCCTCAGCTTGGTTTGGGCGGGAAAATGGATGGGTCATATTTACTTGTATGTGGGTCGGGATGCGGTGCCCATACCCGGTTTTGACCCGAGTATAAAAACAACCTAGTTAACCTAATTTTCATTCTCCCATACGCATCATTCACAAAACCCTACGAGCTATCCCCGTTCCAATTGAAGACCAGCAATCATTCTCTAATGTTTCTTCTTCCTTTTATCAATCTCAAGGTTTTCGTTGTTCCTTCTGGAGATTTCGTTTTCGTTAGGGTTTCCTTCTGAACCCAAATGCTTAAATGCTTGAGGTTTATTCCAATGGGTAAATCGGAAACGCAACAAAATTTCCGATTGATTTGAAGCCAGAGGTAGAATTAAAAGATATTAATCAAATCTGAACCAAGTTTTAGAAGAAGAAGCAATTCGCAAAAGAAAAGGTTAGTGCTATTGCCGGCTCATTACAACCAGAGATTGAGATTGCCGGCAAGAAGAAAAACGCAAAAGGATGCGTCGTTGGTTGTGAAATATTTTGACCAAAAGTAAAAGTTGGGATTAAAAAGTTAAAATGGATTGAACATGATATTTTGTTTGGAATTTATTTCCAACCAAAGACATCTGCATATAGCATCATATTTTGTGCCTTTTTCTCTTTACAAATTTCATTTTTCTGATTTCTTTATGCTAAATTCATGTAAAATATATCCCTTTAACATGTTCATGTGATTTGTAAATGGTTGAAGTTGTTTGTGAAGAGGTTATCTTTTCGATGATGGAATGCATGCACTTTAAAGACTAAGGATGTCGCCAGATGCAGTCTATCTGAAATGATCTCGCATATCAAGGCTTGTGAATTAGATGATAAGCAGAGGGAAACTAATCATAAAAATAGTTTGCTTGTTGCAGCTTTTACTACAACACCCTCTGCTTCCAACAATGTTGCCCTCGTGTCAAAAACTGGATTCCAGATGTTCAAAGGATCCACACCAGCTAAAGCCGCACAAGAATGGGCACTAGCAAATGTGTTCTATCCAACAGCACCTGCTTCATCATCATTCAACGCTACTGTAGTCTCAAGTGTCAAGAATGAATTCTTAGCATTTTTCTCATAACAGACCAAGGAAAATCCAGAAATTGCCACCTCTATTATAAACTGTTTGAATACTTTTGTTGCAGGTGATATTACTCCTCCTAATTTTGTCATGTCTGATTTGGATCAGATGTATCCAGATGATGTAGAGGAAATGGACATTACATGGCAAATGGCTATGGCAACTTTCAGAGCTAAGAATTTTTTGAAGAGAACTGGAAAGAACAACTGGACTAATTCTGGAGACCGTAAGGTGGGAATTAACAAGTCCAAAATTTGATGCTTTAACTGTCATGAGCCAGGGCACTTAGCAAGGAACTGTACCAAGCCTCCAGCAAACGGAAACGCAACCCCTCCTCAACCTGCTGCCAAAAACCAACCTAACCCTGAAAGAGTGGTTGTTTCAGCAAATACTACAGCGACTGCTTCCAGTGGAACTACTTCTAACACAGCCATGGTGATTCAGTCTGACGCATCCTTTGAAACTGTTGGGCATAAAGTGTTTCGGGTCAACAAATTCATTCCATATTTGCTTCATTATGTGTTTGCATTCGTCATTATTTTTGGGTTTGTTGGTTTAGTGTTGGGCTTGCAGATTCATTCAAATGGCACTGCTTGGATTCTCAACGTAGTTGAAATAACAAAAGTTGCATTGATCGAGAGAGAATGCATATTGGATAACCAGAAGTTGATTTGATTGATGGACCCAAACCAAAAGGAAAACATTCATTCCTTTAATCTTGGCGTTTCAACTAAGTTCTTTAATCTGATATGTTTGGGCACTACGCGTTTACGCCATCGAAATTTACATTACATTATTTTACATGCTGAAACGGGTCCGTTTGGGTTGACCTGTAAACACTCTTTTGCCATTTAGTTCTTATACAAGTAATCACGACATTAAAATATTAATCTAACTTGAAATATAAGCGATTTACGATGTTACTTTTAAACCATATTGTTTTGTTTTGATCCATTAGCAATAAAAGACAACCCAAATCAACATGATTCTAGGATCTCTATCCTGATTCTAATATCCTGAAGTTTGTATCTTCATACTCATTCATTGTCTTGAAACTAATTCTAAGGCGGATCAAGAATGATATAGACAAAGAAGTAAAGCTTCAATGGGCATGAGGCACACAATCGATGTGAAATTACGGTGATACCCTTGAGCACATAGCATCATGTAACGCGGGTAATATGATTCTTGACATTTTCTGTAATAGTAGAAAGCAAGCTTTGTTTAATTTAACAGTTCACCTTTTGTTGAATTTAAATTGATGTTGTTTGTATTTGTTTTATTTATACATGAAAATTAGTTACGAAGTTGTTTACTATGTCAATAAAAATTGTTTAATACATGTTTCTTCCGGATTTTTCAAAATTTTCAATTATGTTAAAATTTATCTCATCTACATCTACAACTGTCAATTCAAAACATTTATAAAACAAAATAACATTTGTAAACATGTCTTTTTATTTTTATTTAGTGACATAATTCTATTAATGTAAAGTAATTTATAGGTTGGTGCACATCATAACCTATATAGATATAGTCAACATAAAGGGCCATTCTTTTCGTTTAGTACACTACTAAAATCCCCGTTTGACTATTTTTATCTTAATGATGTCTTAAGATCCTGTTTAGTATATTGTGAGTCATTAAACATATCATAAGATGTTAATAAAATTTTTAATGTAAGTAAATTTCTCAAGCCCACGAAGCAGTCCTTGGTGATAACGTAGTTGGCTAGTTATTAATGTACTATTAAATATGGGTGTTATTCTGAACAAATATAAGCTAAATTATTAATTGAGAATCTTAAATCATTTTTGAAACAATGATATTTAGGTTTAATCAATGGCATAAGAATTCTCATTTCTTATACAGTTAATGGGTTTCTATACTTATGTTAAATAACAATGATATTCTGGTTTATATATGTATAGGTTTTGGTCTAATTACTCAAAAAGAATATAGATTTCAGAGGACCTCGTGGAAATTCCAGCTTCTTTGGTTGTGTTTCCCTGGTGGGGCTAGCTAGTTTCAGGAGATATATCCGTAAATGGTCCCATCACTTGTTTCTTGCTTATATTGTTTAATATCTAGATCCCACTAAAAGTATACATATATATTTGCCCATATTATGGTAGGCACTAATCGAAGAGTTGGTGGGTTGTTCTTTTTCATTAAAGTATAATGTTCCAATGCATGTACCCGCCAGGTATATGTCTCTAATGGATTTCAGTGTAATCAACAAAGAGATATGTTGAAAGGTGTATGGGCCATGCTCAAGATTGCGTGGTTTCATCCCTTATGGGCAAATTTGATCCCAAAGTTTTTTTTAATGCATAGTTTGTTTGGTTGGTCGTTGTGGTTTGCAGATTTTGCACCACTGGTCCTTAACTTTTAAGGAGAATGTAGTTGATTTCGACGTTTGTAAACTTATTAATCGATAATTCTTGTGGTATGAATATTGTAACTATGATGGTTTTTACCAGCCAACACCATTAAAATTATCAATTAAGTATATTCATAATGTATGTTATAAAAAAACATGATGGTCCTTACGCCAAATACAATATATATATATATATAAATGAGTGAGCCACATTTTTTTAATTAAACTTAATTTATAATTACCGCCACCCTTCTTCTTCCCCCACCTCACCACCTCCACTGATGCGGGAATATCAAGTGTCGGCTCAATTATGTAATGAAATAAATCCACATTTAGTGTTCATTAAGTTTTGTTTTAATTTATGTCCATTGAGTTGATCATAAAAACTCTATATAAGTTCTCATGTAATTTGTATTGAGGGATAGTTTTGAGGTTTATGAAAAGTCATTTTTTTCTCCCAATTCACTTGTGAGTGTTTTGAGTGTGAAACCCCCAATTTTCGGTATTCCACAAGAATCGACGAATTTTGGAAGAATTGTTCCTGGTATTCTGTGTGAATCAACATGTCCGATTACGTATCCCATTTCCTAGTCTACATCAGTTGGTAGCAGAGCTAAATTCCTGGCTCAAAATGGCTTGTGAGAGGGATTATCGCTTGTACCACACTCTACCATGTTTTGATGAATACGAGGATGAGCAATGCTATTCTTGGGCATGTGACGATGATTCGGGTGGTACCAGTAGTGTGTTCACCATTAGACATGACCACAAAAAAGAGTCGACGATCATGGGAGCCGGGGATGACGAATCAAGTTTCAAAAGTCATAGCGTTAAGGGTGATGGTCCTACTATGGTAACGGGTGGTCCAGCGGCTACATTTGGAACTCAACCTGTTAGCATGGGGGGCTTGCAAAAAAATTTCATGAGCAAAGCAATGAAGTCGAAGGCATTAAGAAACACAATAGATTTTTGTTGGTGCACTTGTGTCTGTACTTTGTCTGTATTCGGTCTGTATGTAAACGATGTCCTAAATCAGTCTGTAAGTTGACCAAGTTAACTATCCTCCTAGTTTGACTTGGACAACATGATGTTTATCTGAATCGAAGGATAGCCTCGAAGGATACGCATCATCCTTCGAGGTGCTCGAAAGATATGGTTCGACCATGGTTCGACCATTAGGCATCGAAGGATGATCCTTCGATGTCCATGCTGATCTTTCGGACACATTGTCATCGACAGATGATCCTTCGGACCATCTGTCGAATCCTTCGGACAGACCTGTTATGTATGGGTATAAATACCCATGCAGTGTGTTAGTGTTAGTGAAAAGAAGCACACTTAGAGAGTTAGAGAAACTCTGCTGGAAAACACACACACACACACTTTAGAGAGTTTGCAAACAAGATTGTAAACATTGTGCTTGTAACCGTAAACCTTCATACGTATTAATACAGTGGTGTTAATCGGTGAACTTTGTGTGTTCTTGTGTTTGTTCTTGCATCATTCCGGTTTGCCCGCTAGCTTGGATTCCGCACTCGCTAGTGGGTTAGTATAACAAGGTTTAGGTTTGTTCTCGATCCTCCGAGAAAAGGGACCTACAAGTGGTATCAGAGCCTCGCTCTTTACCTTGTTTAAAACCGGTTTGTTCAAGATTCTTGGTGTGTTTGGACACTTGGCTTAGCACCCGTTTTTGGTAGTTTTCTGCATAAAAACGCGTACTAAACCTATCGGGAGTGTTCGGGGTCGGTTTGGGTAACATAAAAATCGTTTTTGTGAAACCTTAATTTTTCCGGCCATATCTCCGGTGTGTTTCCGGTGACCAGTTCTTGAAGATAAGGTTGCTTATTTTGGCAAAATTTTTGAAAGTCAATTGTTTGGTGAAAAGTTGTTGCAGAACCATCCTTTCTGCCGAAAGTTGGTACATCAACACATCACCTTTTTCACCAACCCGTCGTACTTTGTGTCAGTGTGTCAGAGCTGTCGAAAGATATCCTTCGACATCGAAAGATATCCTTCGACATCTTTCGATCAAAGGCAGCTCGAAAGATAAGCATCCTTCGAGTAGTCTTTCGAAGTCTAAGGGTTATCCTTCGTAGTTGGAATCTTTTCGAAAGTCGGTTGTCCGAAAGATAAGGATACATCTCGAAAGATAAGGATCTTTCATTGTGAATCCTTCGAGATCAGTATTCGAAAGATATAAATCTTTCGAACATTGAATCTTTCGTGATAATCAGTCGAAAGATAAGGATCTTTCATTGAGAATCTTTCGAAGACTATTGCTCGAAACTCAACAGTAATCTTTCGATCACTGTTGATCCTTCGAACAAGTCTTGATCTTTCGATCAGATTGTATCTTTCAATTGTTGTCTGTTTGTTGTTAACAGTTTGTGGTGTGTAGGTTATTTGTTAATTTTTGATCACAATGAGTTGCACAAGTCCTTGGGATTGGAGTACGGATCCACAACCAGATCTGAAACAGATGTCGATGGCTGAATATATGACGAGTGCCATTCCAAAACAACAACAATCAATAAGTTCGTGTCAATGGGCTTTGGTATCCAATCAAAGTCAAAGTCTTCAGAATCTTCTGATTAGTGAGAGTGAAACAGGCAGTAACAATCGTCCACCAAAGCTGAACCACATGAACGATTTTCCATCATGGAAAGGCCGATTTCACACATATGTTCAAGGACAAAGCACCGACCTTTGGATGTGTTTTGTCAATGCATTCAATGAAAGTCTTGAAAGTAGAGCATCCACTTCAGAAGGTTACGCCAATATGCTTGAAAATGACAAGAAGGCTTATGAATTGGAGAAAAAGGCATATGCCATACTTACTCAAGCACTCAACAAAGACATCTACCATCAGTTTTCATATTGCAAGACCACGAAAGCATTGTGGGATGCCTTAGTTGCTAGAGGAGAAGGCAATGCAGCTGCTCGAAAGTCTAGGCATGATTTGTTGAAGAAAGAATTTGAATCTTTTCAGTTTTTGGAAAACGAGACTCTGAATGATATGACCACACGTTTCTATCATTTGATTAGTGAAATGTGTGCTTATGGGGTGGCAGCTACTCAACAAGACATGGTGAACAGGTTTGCTGACGCCCTACCCCCAAAATGGAGTTCGTTTATTGAGCTGTTGAAGCATACTAAAGCTCTAGATGAGATTAACATCTATGAGTTCATTCAGAAGCTGGAACATAAAAATGATGAAGAAATTAGGAAAGCAAGGCGTGCTCCAGCTCCTCAAAATACAGAAATGTATTTGCCTGGTTTTGGTCCTTCAGCTAGTTCTGTTCAGCAACCGAAGCTTCAAACTGCTTTTGTGTCCAATACGAGTTCTTTTCCATTTCCTCAATCAACAGCTGCTCCACCACAACCTCAATTCGATCCGAGGTCTTACATTCCTGTTCCAACACAGCCACAACCACAACCTCAACAACAACAACAGCAAGCTCACTATACAAGCAATCCTCAACCTCAATCCCAAAGTCATCACACAATCCGAGTCGACAACTCAAATCTTTCACACCTTAGTATTGAAGTTGCTAAGGAACATATGGAAATTATCAACACCATGGTCAGTGCTTACTGTGGTTTGGTAGCTGGTCAGCTTGGAAACATCAACATGACCAATGAAGATTATGATCAGATCGACAAGGAAGAAATGGAGTTGATGGATATTAAATGGGCTTTTGCTAGTGCGGTTAGAAGGGCAAAAGATTTCATGGCACGAACTGGAAGAACTTCGTTGGAAGGAAAGAAAAACACGAAGTATGGGTTTGATATTAATGCCGTCACGTGCTTTAATTGTGGCGAGAAAGGGCACTTTAAACGTGAGTGCACTCGACCAACAAAACACGGCAATCACAACCCGTTCAGAAACCAGACTAATGCGAATGCCCAACAAGAAAACCGTGAGAGGAGGATGGTGGCAGTGAACAACAATCAGGGACAGCCTGGAGCTACCAATCACAATCGGGCTTTGGCTGTTCAAGCTGATGAAGGATGTGACTGGTCAGTGCAGTTTGGTGAAGGTGATCAAGGAAGTGGAACTGCATTGTATGCTAAAGTCATCGAGCAGGTTCATAAAGAAGAATCTTCTGGGAGCGATGACAGTTCTGGTTATTCGGGCAGTTCGGATGAAGAAGGCTCTGTTTCTGGGGATAATCACTCAGAGCCTGATGTGAATGAAGAAGGAGATGATGATATACAGGAGCTACTGAATGAAGCTGATGAGCTTAAATGTCAGAAATCAATTCTGATTAGGAAGGCTGCTGATACATCAATGGAAATGGAAAAGCTATTCTCTGAAGATGGAGCTTTTTCTTTTCAAACTGCCTTTATGGCAAATGGTTCAGCCTCTACTAGTCAGGTAACTTCTGAACCTCCTGCTCCTAGTATTTGTAAATCATGTGCAGAGATGAAGCTTGAATCAGAAAAGCTTCATAGTCATAATCAGAATTTGGTTATTGAACTGTCAAAATGCCAAGAGGCAAACATGGCTTTAACCCGGAATGAAAAAGAATTTAAATCTGTAATAGAAACATTAAAGAAAAATGTGTCCGAGGTTAACAAAGTAGTTTACCACAAACAAGTAAGTATAAATGAGTACATTAACCTTGTGGAAGAAACTAAGAAGCAATTAGCCATTGCCCAATGCAAGCATGATGCGATCAAACAGAAATTGGATAGTTATTCTAACTCCCGATTTGTGCTTGATCACATCATAGACGTTCAACAACTGAAAGGTAACGTGAAAGGTGTAGGGTATAAGGCGTGTCCACCCCCTTTGATGGACAACTATACCAAGATGCCTGATGAAGAGGAAATGCCCCGGTATGAACCCAGTGTGCCTTTGAACTTTGAGGAATTTTCTACTGGCCTAGGGTTCAAACCGGAGAATTCTGAAAATACATCCACAGAGCAACAGGAAGCTTCAACATCCATGAAACAAAGTCCTCCAATCATCGAGGACTGTGAGTCATCGGATGATGAATCAGAAGTGGATGTGAGTGAACAGGATAACTCACTTAACAAGATGAAAGGAGTTGTCATTCCCATTGAGAATCACATCCTTTGTGATCCTGATACTCCTGAGGCTTCATCTGTTGAGAAGCAAGTGATTGATCCTGTCAAGGTTGATAAGACAAGTGTGTCTACTGTTAAAAGCAGTAATGTGTTGTACACTTTGGTTGGAGATAATAAAATCTACTCAGATCATGTTTTTCCAATTAAAAATGTAAATAAATCTTTGATTGACAAAGTCTTTGAAGACAATACAAACAAATTTTTGGGAAAAACACTTCCGGGAATTGTGGTAACACAATGTGATCCAATTCCTAAGGCTGAGATTAGGAAACATTTTGGTAATCAAAAATCTCCAACCACTCGACAACCTACTGCTTCTAAAGGTAAACAACCAATCAATCGAGCTCAAAAGCCTGAAACAACAAGAGCTCGAGTTCAAAAGAAAGAAAAGGATGTCAAGTTTGTGTCATCCAAGGGTACTGATAAGATTGAAACTTTTGAAAACAAATCTAATACAGATTTTGTAAAACAAGTCACAATCTTAAAACGAAACAGTGATAACAATTACACTCAACACACAAACGGGTGTGATGAAAAGGCTAGTACCTCTGGGTCCACGACCTCAACATCTGGTAGTCGATCAAGTTCTCCTAAGTCTGTTGAAAGGAGAACTTGTTTCAAATGTGGAGAAATTGGGCACATTATCAGAAATTGCCCAAATGCTCCAAAGAAGAAGTTAGTTGAGAAGGCTTCACCTGAAACAGTTCACCCTCAACGTCGGTCAGTTTCACCTAAACAAGATAAACGAACTGTAAAAGAACAAGAAACTAAACAACGACGTAAAAACATAAAAACTGTTGAAAAAGCTTTAAAATCTGAAGTTAAAACAGTTCAGAAGGAACCAAGTGTGTCACAACCTGTTAAACCAGAATCTTCAAAAACTGGTAGGCACAGACAAACTTGGTTACCTAAGTCGGGTGACAGTTCAGGGGGAGCAGTTGTTCTTGAAAACCATCAAGAGATAGAGCTTACGTATCGTGATGCCAAGGGACGACCCAAGACCACTAAGGCTTGGGTCCCCATTCTCAACTGATGTGTTTATTTGACATGTGCAGGATGTTCTAGGAGGAACTATTAATAGTCATTGGATTGTTGATAGTGGAGCATCCAGGCACATGACTGGCGACTTACGGCTCCTGTATGACGTGAGAAATATTAGAGGAGGGTATGTTGCTTTTGCGGGTGATAAAGGAGGGTACATCACTGGAGAAGGAAGTATCTCCAATGGCATCGTGTGCTTTGATAAGATCAATTATGTGAAGCAAATTGATCACAATCTTCTCAGTGTGTCGCAAATCTGCGATAAAAAGTTCTCAGTGATTTTTGATGATGCTGGCTGTTATGTGCTGAAGCCTGGTTTCAAAATTCCACAAGAATGGGTTCTCTTATCGGCTCCGAGAGTTAATGATCTTTATATTCTCGACATGAGCCAGGCGATTACAACATCTGCACAAGTTACTTGTTTTGTCTCAAAAGCCACAGAAAAGGAGTCTATATCTTGGCACAGAAGAATGGGACACATTCACTTGAGAAAAATGAACCATTTGGTGAAAAATAATCTTGTGAATGGTGTGCCTGTAAGAAGTTTTCATCTACAAGATATCTGTGTCTCTTGCCAAAAGGGGAAGCAAACGAAGAAGTCTCACCCTTTGAAGAAAATCAACACTGTCAGCATGCCTCTCGAACGTCTTCATATGGACCTTTTTGGACCTATGAAGCACAAGACAACGTTTGGTGATGCTTATTGTTTAGTAGTTACTGATGACTACTCTAGATTTTCTTGGGTATCTTTTATGGCACACAAAAGTGAAACTCCTGGCATCCTCAAGGATCTTCTTACAATGTTGGAGAATCTCTATACGTTGAAAGTGAAAAGGATCCGAAGCGACAATGGAACTGAATTCAAGAATCAAGTTATGGATGAGTTTTGTACTTCTAAAGGCATTCTTCATGAGTACAGTTCTCGTTATACTCCACAACAAAATGGTGTCGCTGAGAGGAAGAATCGAACTATTATTGAAACTGCAAGAACAATGTTAGTAGAGTCGGAACTCCCTATTCAATTCTGGGGGGAGGCGGTATCGGCTGCATGCTACACGTTGAACAGAGTTCTTACAGTTAAGAGACATGGCAAGACTTGCTTCGAACTCCTTCAGAGAAGGAAACCGGATCTTTCTTACCTTGAACCATTTGGTGCTCCTTGTACTATGATTGAACCGGATGGAAAGTTTGGTGCAAGAGCTATCGAGGGTTTCTTCCTTGGATATGCAACTCCGAATTTTCGTGTTTGGAATCTAGCTACCAAAAAGATTGAGCTATGGAGTGAAGTTAGGGTTCAAAGGTACACGAGTCCTGTTAGGGCTCCGGGTGATCCGTGGATGTTCGATTATGATGGATTATTTAACTCCTTCAATCTGCCAACCTTTGACGAAGAATCAGCAGCGGCTCGAATGTTGTTGGAAAGTGACAACGCTGCTGTCTCGCCATTGGTTAGACCTATTGTTGTTGATCCTCAAGCTTCTACGTCAGTCAACAATATGGTTCAAAATGAGGTTTATGAAGATGCTGCTGATTATAATGACTCTTCTGAAGATGATGAATATCATGATGCAGCCGAAGGATCTTCAGCTCCAGCTGCTCCTGTTCAAGGTGCCTCTGGGGATACACCTCATACGCAGAATATAGATACTGCTGAAGGGAATGCATCCACTTCTAACCACATTCCTGGTGTGGAGTTGGTTGTTGATCTTAATCTGAACAATTTGGGTATCAATGCTCGTGTGCCAGATAATCCTGAAATGCGGATTCACGATACCCATCCCCAGCAGAATATCATAGGAGATGTCCATCGCGGTGTGCAGACGCGTAATCAGCTGAGAAACAACCGGAATGCTGGTTTGTATTCAGCTATAAGAGAGTCTGGTCAACAAAATGACTGGTCCTTCGCGTGTTATGTGTCACAAGAAGAACCAAAGTCGTGGAAAGAAGCATTGAAAGACTGTGCTTGGGTTGAGGCCATGCAGGAAGAATTACAGCAATTTCACAAGCTGGGTGTTTGGAAGCTTGTTGAAAAGCCTGAGAACTACAAGAAGATTGGCACTCGATGGGTCTTCAAATGCAAGAAAGACGACCGTGGAGTGGTTATTCGAAACAAAGCTCGTTTAGTCGTTCAAGGTTTTCGTCAGATAGAAGGAATCGACTACAACGAAGTCTATGCACCAGTTGCACGTCTGGAAGCTATTCGGATCTTTCTGGCTTATGCCTCATTCAAAGGATTCAAGGTTTACCAGATGGACGTCAAAAGTGCATTTCTACATGGTGTGGTTGAAGAAGAGGTATATGTCGAACAGCCTCCAGGTTTTGAAGATCCTGTTCATCCCGATCGGGTTTGGTTGCTCAACAAAGCTCTCTATGGTCTTCATCAAGCACCACGAGCTTGGTATGCAACCTTATCTACATATCTGCTGGAGAACGGTTTTCGAAGAGGTCTTATCGATTGTACTCTCTTCATCAAAGAACAAGATGGAGATCTTCTTCTGGTTCAGGTATATGTTGATGATATTATTTTCGGTTCTACTAATGATGTTTTGTGTAGGAATTTCGAGCGCATCATGCAGGATAAGTTCGAGATGAGTGCTATGGGGGAAATGAATTTCTTTTTGGGCCTACAAGTGCAACAAACGAAGTCTGGGATATTCATCCATCAGACTAAATATGTTGGAGACATCTTGAGCCGGTTCCAGATGTCCGATGCAGCGCCTATTGGTACCCCATTGCCAACTAATCATGGAATTACTCCTGACTTGAAGGGTGAACCTGTTAGCCCTTCATACTATCGCGCGATGATCGGATCCCTTATGTATCTCACAGCATCAAGGCCAGATATAATGTACCCAACATGCCTGCTTGCCAGATATCAAGTCAACCCGAAGGCCTCACATCTTGCAGCTGTCAAAAGGATTTTTCGTTATTTGAAGGCTTATCCAGACACCGGTCTGTGGTATCCTAGGGATAATAACTTTGACTTGGTCGCATTCAGTGATTCTGATTTTGGCGGATGTAAAATCGACGGCAAATCCACAACGGCTGGATGTCAGTTTTTAGGAAATCGCCTAGTCACCTGGCAGTGCAAGAAGCAGACGTGTGTCGCTACATCAACATGCGAAGCTGAATACATTGCTGCCTCAAGTTGTTGTTCACAAGTTCTTTGGATCCAACAACAATTGCGGGACTACGGTTTTGAATTCCTAACTACTCCTATTTACGTTGATAATTCTGCTGCTTTAGATATCACTAGAAATCCTGTGCAGCATTCAAAGACCAAACACATCGAAATCAAATATCACTTCATACGTGATTGCTTTGAGAAAAGGCTAATCGATGTTGTTAAGGTCCACACCGATGACCAACGTGCCGACTTATTTACCAAAGCTTTTGACAAATCTAGATTTGACTTCTTATTATTGGTAAATGGCATTAAGGTCAAGCAAGAGTAAACCAACATCGGAAAATCATTTTTGTAAATATCTTTGTGTGTTTTTAAATTTATCTTAGTTTGTTGATTTTAGGGGGAGTAAATCCAAAAATCGGAAAATACAAAAACATCGAAAAATTTCAAAAACACAAAAACAATAGAAAATCAAAAATGAGTTTCCTGGAGAGCAAAAGAGAAAATGATAGTACATCAGTGGTCTATCCAAACCTCTTTATACCTTAAATGCAAAACGATAAGCAGCTCTATATAAGATGTATCGGTAGGCTCACAATCATTTTAAAGTGTGCAGGGTGATATAAATCTTAATCGACTGAAGACCAGGTGGGAACCATTCATTGGCATATGGTCTTAGTACCGAAATTTCGTTTGATAGATTGCCGAGGTTCTGAGATATTCGGTCTTTATGCTGCTTATCATCTGGGTATCATGGTTGTATCTTTTACCGAAAAATAACGGGGACGCAAGTCTAGATCTTCCATGATACTATACATACGTGTACATATTGCATACTGCATTCGACCTCAATAAGTGATAAACAATCACATGTCCAAATCAAATAAGTGATAAAATATCACATTTATCCGGGTGTCAAGTTCGTCTCTCTGCTGTACGGAAGTACTGACCTGTTCACGGACTTGCACCTGTGCCCTCATGCATATGAAATTCAAGTTCCTCATCAATAAGTGATTATATCACAAAGGACTTGTTTTCAAATCAAAATAAGTGAGTATCTCACAATTTATACGGTCAAACAGATGATAATCGGTATACTCACCGGTAAGATGAACTCTCGTGCATACCTTGATACGGGAATGTGTCGTGATGTGGATGAACACCGGTTGGTAAGTATAAATCATACCCTAACGTATCCTCTCGCCATGATTACATCTGATAAGTTGAGCTTAAGTGGACAACAATACCGATAATTGTTATAGGATGCTTATCTTAATGTTAACTAACTGAACAACAAGAGTGTTTTGGCATGACCGTACACTGATATGATTCTCTTACCCTCGAAACTCGCAAAAAGAATGTTTGTATATATTTATTTACTGTTTAACTTTTATTTGTTTTCTTTTTAAACAGTTTCGTCGTTTGGTGCATATCAGCACGACATTAGCGGTGATGTCGTTTGATAACACTCAAAGGATTTTAAATTGTTGTCTTTTAATTTCAAAAATACCAAAAAGATTTTAGGCGTGTTTTAATATAAACTTTATAAAAGCCAAAAAGATTTTATTTCTACTTTATTTTCGATCGTACGATGTTGGAGCTCGAGTCTTCGTTACCTGAAACCTGAACGAAAACCGAATTGACTAAATCTTCATAAACGGTCGAAATTTGCAAGTTTTGAAAGTTAAAGACTTAAATTGACAAATTTATTAAACTTTCAAACTGTCGGACGGTGTTTGATTATGACATGGTCATTCGTGTGTCATTTGTTTATACTATATTCCAAGCAGTTGTTCTCATTACGCGTTTAGATTTCTTGCATGTGCAGATTCTAAAGGCTAGGAGAACATGGTCGATGACAAGCTTTGGAATGAAGACACGACGAGAAGGCACTCAAAAGATGAAGATGATCGAGTTGCCGCTGGCTATCATCAACACCACAAGGATCTCACTTCATAAAGTTAAAGTATTTCACGAGCATAACTCAAGGGGGAGCTTATGTTAAGGGGGAGTTTGTTAACACACTGCCTACATGATACGGGTAGTTTGTTGATACACTCTCTGCTTTCAAGACGTGAAGACTTTGAAGATCCTCCGACCATGAAGACTTGAAAGGACATCAGAGTTTTGGAAACTCGAAGACCAAAGACTGTCGAAGTTCGAGACAAGTCTACATCTATAGAAGATAAAGACAAGATAAAGACAAAGCTACAGCCAAGGGGGAGTTTGTTGGTGCACTTGTGTCTGTACTTTGTCTGTATTCGGTCTGTATGTAAACGATGTCCTAAATCAGTCTGTAAGTTGACCAAGTTAACTATCCTCCTAGTTTGACTTGGACAACATGATGTTTATCTGAATCGAAGGATAGCCTCGAAGGATACGCATCATCCTTCGAGGTGCTCGAAAGATATGGTTCGACCATGGTTCGACCATTAGGCATCGAAGGATGATCCTTCGATGTCCATGCTGATCTTTCGGACACATTGTCATCGACAGATGATCCTTCGGACCATCTGTCGAATCCTTCGGACAGACCTGTTATGTATGGGTATAAATACCCATGCAGTGTGTTAGTGTTAGTGAAAAGAAGCACACTTAGAGAGTTAGAGAAACTCTGCTGGAAAACACACACACACACACTTTAGAGAGTTTGCAAACAAGATTGTAAACATTGTGCTTGTAACCGTAAACCTTCATACGTATTAATACAGTGGTGTTAATCGGTGAACTTTGTGTGTTCTTGTGTTTGTTCTTGCATCATTCCGGTTTGCCCGCTAGCTTGGATTCCGCACTCGCTAGTGGGTTAGTATAACAAGGTTTAGGTTTGTTCTCGATCCTCCGAGAAAAGGGACCTACAATTTTGGTGCTTCTCAAATTTACTTTTGTACAATTTTAAAAGGTAATTTTCCAACAAATAGTTTTGAGGAAATTATTTTGGATGATGAAAACCATGGTATACAAAATTCTCATGCTGTAAAAATCTGGTACGAGGTTCTATTTGAAAATTTGGTTGATGGCCAGATTGTGGAGGTTGGAGAAGCTATGTCGTCAAAAGATGCCCCTCATATTGATCAAAATGAAGAAAAAGTTGTTAAACTTGATGGGTATTTTGTAAAAGAATACAATGAGGTCCATGGTTTACGACTATATGGTTATTTAGTTGGAACTATATTAATTGAGAGGGTCAAGACAATAGTGAACAAGAAATGGTCCTATGCTCCGTTCGACCCAGGTGGTACAGGTTCAGAGTCAAATGAGATAACCCGTGAAGTAGAACTATTTGGGCGGGCCTTGATAATAATCGAAAAGAATCGGATTGATGTTCCTTTCGATCCAGGTGGCTTTAGCCTGGGACAAAACTCGAGGTCGAGTTTTTCCAAAGGTGGGGAGAATGATGCGGGAATATCAAGTGTTGGCTCAATTATATACTGAAATAAATCCACATTTAGTGTTCATTAAGTTTTGTTTTAATTTATGTCCATTGAGTTGATCATAAAAACTCTATATAAGTTCTCATGTAATTTGTATTGGGGGATAGTTTTTTGAGTTTTATAAAATAATTGATTTTTTCACTTCAAATTCCGTGCCTTTTGGATGGAATCTTAGGGGTTGGGGAAGAACTACACGGGTATTCGTAGAATCAACGTGTTTGATCTTCGTTTCCGTATCACGCGCTACATCATCCACCCTCACAAACCACCACCACTACCATCTCCGGTGATCACACCCCACCCTCACCCTTAATTTCATCTTCTTCCTTCACCCACCCCCACTCAATCAACATCATCCAAGAACCACCTACCACCCCACCAGATTCCACCGGAATACAAGAAATGGATAGAGATGGAAAACATGAGATGATGATGGTTTATGAACAATAGTGTTATCTGGTTCTAACCGGGTGGCCACAGAGAAACGGGATACGGAAGACACAAAATGGGTGGTGACGGAAAAACATATCCAACCAGTGATGGTGTTATCTGGTTCAAACCGGGAAAAATGGATTGTTTGGTATGTTCTTGTTGGGTTCGGGGCTTGGTCTAACAGAAAACAGGATACGGTGATGGTTCGTGTAGGTGGCAGTAATGGTGGGTTTTGAAGGTGGAGGAGGTGGTTTGTGAAATTGGTGGTGATGATGGTGCACACGTTGAATGTAATGAGATGGCAGAAATGGTGATGGTGGAGGTGGTTGCAGTTGTGGTTAGACCATGCGTAGTCGTTGGGGTGAATAATGCCCCACCCTAGGGCGTTTTGCGCCATTTGGCAGCCCAGTCAGCAATAGGACATTATTGGGCGTTTTTACAAAAGAGGTGTAGTGGGGATGTGGGGATTATGGGGCATTATGTTTGTAATAAAATAAAATAAAAAAACAGTTAAAAAATCTTATTGGCCAAAAAATGGAAGCTCAATGTGATTGGCCAAGAAATTCCCCCACCAATGTTATTTATAACACACCATAATCAAAAAAAGGCCAAACACGCCCATGCGTAGTGGCAGGTGGGCGAGATTGGGCGTGATTGAGCACAAAAAACGCCCCTTCGGGCAACCACTACTGGTAGTCTTAGCGAAAGTCATGGCAGTGGTTTGTGAAAGTGGCAGTAGTGGTGGTTTGTGAAGGTCAAGGTGGTGGTGGTGGTAGGGTGGGTGAGGATGATGATGGTGGTTGTTGATAGTTGGGTAAGAAGAAGTGGGGGTTAGGATGGGGCCCACATGGATTTATTATTATTTTTTTATTTATGATTCTTATATTCTTTTGTTTTTATCTTAAGGGTAAATACGTAGTTTCACACATATTAAACTGAAAATTTAATGACGTTGGCTACTAAAAACGACATATGTTACATTTTTACAACTATGAAACCAACTGTGTACTTATTCAAAGTTGAGGATCAACTATGCAGAATTTGCAAACCACAGGGATCAATCATGCATTGCATTTAACTTTTTTTTTTTTTTTTTTACAAACAGATCAACTAGCAAGCTCGGCACTAGAAACTCCCTTCTAGCCTTCCACCAGTTGGACTGGACTGGCCATCACTGATTCCAAAAGTTGGTTATAATAGACATTTTTTAGTCACTCTTATATCCAAAACAATCTATTCAAACTGAGCATGAAAATGCAAAAATTTGGATTTTGCATTAGATTTTTTTGTGTAAAGGATACACTTAATGAAACTGTGAGAATTGATCATAGAAAGAAAAAAAAAATAGTACCAGTCATACTAGTCATAGGAGATGAGATGGCCACAAATCAGAATGTATAATATCAAAACGGAACTCATCAACAGATTTGAATGATAAAAAGGAAATTGTATATGCTTGCCTAATTGACATGCACAGCAAAGTGTGGAAGATTTTCTGCTAGTACACCTACTAATAAGAACAATAAATACTAAGACTTGAGGACAACATCATCAGGGTGACTCAAGAGTTGATGGCAAATGGAATGACTTTGATAAAGGATAGCAGAAGCAAAAGGTGAAGATTTTAATAATTTGTAGGGCTGAAAAGGACGTCTTTAAGGTAAAGATGGCAGTAGATAGAGGTAGCTGGTTATTATCCATGTGTGATCGGCATGCAAGATCCATCACCAACCTCAATAGATTGAGCAGCGCTAGTATTAAAAAAAGAATTGAGATTACTTGCATCCATAGTTATATATGTGGTGGTGGTCAAATATCATCCGTCTTATTTCACCACTTATGCTAAAAAGAATGAAATGATAATAGTTAACAGTACTGAAACATGATGTCATTTATATAACTATTATTATAGGTCTTAATTAGTACACAAGCATTGGTGAAGCTTGCCCCCCCCCCCCACACAAAATTTTCCGAAACCCGAGGGGGGGGGGGCGCGGAAACGTATATACCTAAAAAATTTCTGTACGAAAGTACTATTCATAACACTACGCATCGAAAAGTTCGGGGAATCGGGCGCCCCCTCGGAACATAACTAAGCTGCGCCACTGTACACAAGAAATACCGAATTATAGTATAATAACCAACTCATACTCTGATGTAACAAACTCAACTACTACTAACAAACTCAGGTGCTCAATATGCTCTGAGCCTCTGATAGTAAAACCGAGAGTTAATTAAATTAACTAGTTGATTTTTCACTCGCGCGTTGCAGCGGGGACCCAATGACTACAAAAGGCATGTCAAAAACGGCAAACAGATACCAAATATCAAAACATAAATAAAAATGACGTGGTAAGGATAGTCACTCCGTCCTAAAAAAACGATTAAATAACCTAATATATAATAATAGGACCCACACGTTGGAAATTCGGTTGTTTTCAGTTCAGTTGTTACGGTGCTAACACGTTAAAATATATATGAGCTCGGTACCGGTAATGCCACCGAAAGTACCGATCCGGAAAATCATCGAAATTAGGTACCGGCACCGAAATGCTCGGTACAGTACGGTATGGTATTTGAAGGTAAAAATCAATAAATACAGGTATGGTGCTGGACCGGTGTCGAACCGAAAGTAACGATTCTGAAAACGCCAAAAGGTGGGTACCAAATTGGTACCGAAAATTATTTGGTATAGTAAATTTGGTACCGATTCGATACCGGTTTAATTACAGGATTTGATACGATTTGCTCAACAATATTCTAAATATCCAAGTTAATTTTGCATGCTACAATTCATTCATTACAGAAAAAGACAAAAAAACAAAGCAAAATAAGTTGTTGTGTATATAAAACCTCATTTAAACAAAATACAGTTCACTTACTGTGTGTATGAAAAATAATCTAAACGGTGCAATTACTTGCATTGCTGCGTTACTACAGGATTTGATGAGCTCGGTACCAACCGATACCGAAAATACCGTTACCGAAATCACCAAAAGTGGGTACCGGTACCGAATATACCCGGTACGGTACGGTTCGGTACCGGTTGGTATTGGTACGACACCGGTACTAAGGGTAAAAATCGGTGAATACCGGTGCCGAACCGGTACCGAAAATACACCGATTTTGATAAATTTGGTACCGATACAAGTATCCGATACTATTTGTTCATCTGTTAGTTATATTACTGTTCATTCCATTCGAAATTTAATATACAGGTAATTGGAATTGGACATCGGGCTATAATAAAATTATTCTGGGCTGATAATTATTTTATTGGGGTGACTGGATGCATCTAGAGATGGGCGTAATCGGGTATTATTAATACCCGTACCCGGGTACTACCCGTACCCGGGTACTACCCGTACCCGGGTACTGATACTATTTAGGGGAACCGGGTTCTCTGAAGAACCGGGTCCGGTTTGGAACCGGGTTTGTCGGGTTTTTCAAATCAAAAATCAAAAAGCTGCCACTTTACTGTTGGAACCGGTTGCAACGGATATAATACCGTTGGAAACCGATTAAATAATATAAAAATCGTTTTTTTTTTTTGTATAAATACCCTATCTTCTGCATTCCCTTTCCTTACTACTACAAACATTCAACACTTCAACATTTGATTTTATATTTTCGAAGATACAATGGCATGTAATGATGGGTTGTTATGGTTTTGGAAACCAAACGAAACCCGTCAATTTGGAAGCATTTCGATTTGTGTTTGATGACCGATAACCATGAGATGGCTAGGTGCAAAGGTTACGGAAAGTTCATGAAAGCGGCCGTAAACTCGACGCTAAAGAAACACATCGACCGCCATTGCCCCGTGACCAAGGCGAAAAATGAAAAGGGTGAAGGATCCGGGACCGGTTCTTCAAATGTTTAGTGTGTTTGATGTAACCCGTTTGTTTAGTTAAGTTTGGTGTGTTATGTTTAGTTAAGTTTGGTGTGTTATGTTTAGTTATGTTAGGTGTCTTATGTTTAGTTATGTTTGTTGTGTTATGTTTGTTTAGTTATGATGTAACCGTTTGAAATAAATATATGGTGTGTTTTAGTAACGGGTTCTAAAAATAAGTCACATTAAGTACTTAAACAAACATATAACAGTAACCGGTTCCCAGAATTAAAAAAAAAAAAAAAAGGGTTCAAAATTTGCAACAGTAATCGGTTCTACATGAACCGATTTATTTCCTTGGCCTTTTGCTTGTGTCGGGTGCGGCACTTTCACATGCGTTACGGTTTGGTGCGGGAACTTCGGTACAATCATCTTCGGAATCATTAGTCTCTACTTCGTCTTCCTCATCTTCATCAATAATCTTGTGCTCTAACTCTACTTCGTCTTCTAGACTCGATTTATGTTGAACACGGTCAACGGCATCCAAATGATCCTTTAGGCAAATTGCCATATCTAGCGATTTCAGTGTTAGTCTTGTTCTTCGAATGGACAATACCCTACCACTAAGAGAAAAGACACTTTCCGAAGCTACCGTGGAAGCTTGAACCGTTAGTATATCACGAGCCATGGTGGCTAGAATCGGGAATTCCGTTTTTTTTATTTCCACCATCACTACGTGAAAAAGGGGCTACGGCCACACTTTTGGCAAAACCGCCCTGCCACACATTCGTATAAATGTGTGGCTAAAGGTTATTCATAACATTTTAAAACACCTTTAGCCACACATTTTATTATTAATGTGACCATTTATACCAGTTCAGAACCATTAGCCACACTTTTAGAAAATAATGTGACATTTATTAGCCACAAATCGAAATGTGTGGCCAAATGTGATCTATGGCCACATATTTTTGTTTCATGTGACAAAAAAACATGTATTTGACACATTTAGCCACACTTTAAGAAAAAAGTTGTGACATATATTTGCTACACTAGCAAAGTATGGCTAAATGTTATCTACGGTCACATTATATATTTTCCTGTGACCAATAACATGGGTATTCAAAACCTTTAGCCACACTTTAAGAAAAAATTGTGACATTTATTAGTCACACTAAAAAAATGTGGCTAAATTTGATCTATGGTTACTGTATTTGTTTAGCGTGACTAAACACAAAACTATTCCAAACCTTTAGCCATACGTTAAGATAAGACAACCACCTTAGAAAAGTGTGGCCAAATGTGTTCTACGACCACATTATTTGTTTAATAAATGCGGCTAAAATCTAATACATATGGCCACATATATTATTTTATGAAACCAAATGTTAGACAATATTCACACTTAAAACCACATTAACATTCGTCACACAATCATCATTTTATTTATTTTGTGTGACGAAATATTATCAAATGTCATTAAAAAATGTGTGACCAAATGATAAAGTTACTACATCTTGGTAAAATCCCCACAATATATTTAGTTCCAAAACTTAAACTTCCACCTAAAATATTTCACCCTAAAACTTTCCCCCAAAATATTTTATTCTAAAATTTAAACTTCCCCCCAAAATATTTCATCATAAAACTTAAAGTTTCCCCCTAAAATATTTCATTCAAAACTTAAATTTCCCCCCAAAATATTTGATTCAAAACTTTCCCCTCAAATAATATTCTTATTTAAAAAATTACATTATTTAACATTAAAAAATAAAAAAAATCTTTATAGATATTTAATAATTCAAAATATCATTAAATATTATATATTTTAAACCATATTTGTTTTCTTCTAAATAATATATTAATGTATGCATATTAATAATGGTATCGAAATTCTCGTAGTTAATTGTTTGGGTATTAGTACTTTCAGTTCGATACGGTACCGATAGTGTACCGAGTTTTACTTTCAAATAGCTTGTGGTACGAGTACTGTACAGTACCATAACGAACATTTTTGGTACCCATACATGTACCCATATTTGATGAATTCCGGTATCAACATTTTCGGTACCGGTATGTTCAGTACCAGTACCGGTACCGAACTCATCCCTAATCATATATTTGTTAACATACCATATTGGGATTTACTGGGTCACAATGGCCAATACTGGTAATAGATATGTTAATGAACCATATTGGGACTTAATGGATCACAATGGACAATAGTAGATCACACATGTCTTAATGGACCATATTGGGCCTATCTGATAGTGGATCATACATGTCTTAATGGATCACAATGCACAATAGTATATCATATATGTATTAAAGGATTATACTAGACCTTAATAGATCACAACAGGTAATAGTAGCTCATATATGCCTTAATTGGCTACATTGGGCCTTAATGGATCACAACAGACAATAGTAGCCCATACATGTCTTTATGGACCAAATTCGGCCTTAACAGTTCACAACGGGCGATAGTAGAACATATATATCTTAATGGACCACCATTGAGCCTTAATGGATCACAATGAAACTTAGTAGATCATACATGTCTTCGTTGATCATATTGGACCTTAATTTATCATAATTGACAACAATACATCATACATGTCTTCGTTGACATATTTGTCCTTAATGGATCACAGTGGACACTAGTAGATCGATCACACATGTGTTAATAGACCATATTGGGCCTTAATGGATCACAACATATAATAGTAGATGATACTTGTCTTAGTGGACCATATTGGACCTTAATGGAATGACAAATAGTAGATCATACAAGTGTTAGTGGACCATATTGAGCCTTAATAGATCACAATGGTTAATAGTAGATCATACAAGTATTAATGGACCATATTGGGCCTTAATGGATCACCATAACCAATAGTAAATCATATAGTTCTTAATGGATCACAAAGGATTATAATAAACCATACATGTTTTAATGGACCATATTGGGCCTTGTGGATCACAATGGCCAACAGCAGATCATACATGTGTTAATGGATCATATTGTGCCTTAATGGATCACGACAACGAATATTAGGTCATACATGTCTTAATGGACCATATCGTAGAGGTGCATAAAATGATTTTTTCCATAAATGGTTTGTTTATCTGAACCGTTGTTTTTTTTTCCTCATTTTTGCTTTAACCGGTTTTTACTTTAAGCGATTAGGTTAATAACCATTTTCTTCGGTTATTCACTTTAAACGGTTCAATGAATAACCGAGTTTTTTTAGTTAATTAACCGTTTTTAATTTTTTTTAGTTTTTTCTGTTTCGGTTAATAAGTTGTTTCCGTTATTCAATGGCTATGAGGTTTTAAAAGATTTGGTTAGGTTTCAAAACCTTTAGAGGGTGTTTGGGTTAGCTTATTTTGGAAGAACTTATAACTTATTGATTTATAAAAGTTAATAAGTTGTTTTTACAGTGTTTGGGTTAGCTTATTTAAATTGTTTTTGTGTATTGAGAAGTTAAAAATGATAAGTTAGTATTTGTTATAACTTATAACTTATATAGTATAGTATTTTCTTTAGAAGGAATCCAAACACTGTATTAGTTTTCACATTACCTCCTAAATATTGGATTTTCAAACCCCATCAAATTCACCCCGCCCAATCTTCCCTTTTCCTAAACCCTCAAATTCTCAAATCTTCCCTCTTCCTAAGAATTCACAAATTCTGTAACTCACTCACACCCTTTCTTCCCTTCTGACCAAACCAATTTCTAGGGTTTTTATGTTGTTTATGAATCGTGGGTACCTTGGCCGGCTAATCGGAGACGAATGTACCACCACCGCCGGTGAAGTTGGCTGACTCTCTCTCTCTCTCTCATGTGTAGTTTGGCCATGTCGGATTTGACTCATTTGTGAGATTGGATGGTTACAAGAGAATCCCAACCCCAAGCTTCCAATTTCACATTGTTTTCTTCTCACATTCCTCCATCAGGATGGATGCAGACTCTCCTTTTGAGTAAGTTTTGATGAACCTATTGCAACCGTTGATTTCATCACACTTCACATGCCTCTCACTCCTGCTACATCAAAGATATTGAATGATGAAAACTTTGAAAAGATGAAAAAAAGGTGTTAGAATAGTAAACGTTGCTGGTGGCGGAGTGATAGATGAAGATGCTTTGGTTAGATCATTAGATGCTGGCATTGTAGCACAGGTACTTGTGTATTTGTGTTAGGGTTGTAAACAGGTCGACATACACGCTAATCTGTTTATTGAACTTGTTGTGTTTGTGTTGATCTGACTCGCCGGTTTCCAACCCGTTCCATATAATTTTAAAAATTAAATATTATATACCACAAATTCAGTTTCAGTTCTTTAATTAGTTAAATTGATCTCAGTTATGATCTGTATAATGAATTATAGTGATTTGATTAGGATTGGAAATTGAGAAAAGATGGAACAAAGAAGTGCGTTTGTGTTGGCGTTGAGTGTGGGAATAGGAATAGGAGTTGAGCAGCTGTGGTGATTCGTTGGCAAACGAGATCACGCCACAGATAATGGAGCATGAAATGAAAAGTATGATTATTGATGGTAAAGACAACAAGGTCACTTTCTATGAATTTCCATATTATCTAAGGTAAGACAATTCTTGTGCAATCTGTATTTTCAGGAAGATTTACGGTTATTTCATATAATTTGTCTCTTATCTTTTGTCTATCGAAGAATTTTTTCATATATGTATGCCAATGTTTGCTCTTAAAATTGTATGTGCAAATGAGCCTAACAAGATCTCCGAGAATTAAATTGTGTTATAACTATTAAGGATGAAACATATTGTTTAATTACCATGAGCTACTTTGAATGTCACATTAATCTGGATGGAATAAAGTTATATTACAACCGCGGGACAATTTAACTCATTTGAAATCAATAATTTATCACCTTATATGGCTCATTAAGTCATTAACATATCATTTCGTTGACCGTTTTAACAGTGAGCAGACAAGGACCTTACTGACTAGTGCTGCTTTTGTTTATTTATCGAAATATCGATTTTGCTAAGCACACACGAAACCTTGATCCTGCAAGCCGAACTATATTGTTATCAGGGCCTGCTGGTTAGTTGTTTAGTGTTCTGAATGTTTTGGAACAAGGTATGAATTATGATACCCTTAGCTATTGATTGAAATATTTTGCATCCTGAATGTTGGTGGTTGTGTTCTATTTTGTCATTTTAAATTGCAGAGGGCCTGAAGCTATCCAGAATCCCCTAAACCTGAGGAAAAATGCATCTACGGCAGCTAATATGACCGAGCTTGCTTCAAGCTATACTCCTGTAAATCCAGGTAAAAAGCCAGAAAAAGGCCCAATGATGCTAACTAATTGGCATCTTTAGAGTGAAAAATGGTATAGTCGGTTTGGGGCTACTAAATTTAGGGGTGCAAACGAGCCGAGCTACTCGCGAGCTATTCGAGCTCGGCTCAAAAAAAAAAGCTCGAACGAGCCGAGCTTAAACGAGCTCGAGCCCGAGCCTTAAAAACAAGTTCGTTTAGTAAACAAGCCCGAGCTCGACCTTCGCTTATCGAGCTTGAGCTGGCTCGCGAGCCTAAACGAGCTTTCTGTTTATATTTTTTTTAGTATATTAAACATATATTTATATAATAATATTTACCATTTATATAAATATAAAAAATAACTTAATTTTATGTATAATAATAATTATTATTAATATAAATTAATTAATAAATACCAAACGAGTCGAGCCCGAGCCGAGCTCGAGCTTTCATATGTTAAACGACCTCGAGCCTGGTCGAGTTCGGGCACGAGCTCGAGCTCGGCTCGGCTCGTTTGCACCCCTATAAGACTGACTATATTCGGTTTGGTACTAAATGGTGTCTTTAGAACTGGCAAATGCTATGATCATAACAGAATAGTGTTTTGAAAGTTGTTCTGGTTAGAGTTCTATGTCAGGATTGTTACAAATATGATATTTTATTTTTATTTTTTGCTTCTTTTATTTTGTGACTCTGCATTCTCAGCTCCACTTAGACGCACAAGCAGCTGGTCTTTTGATGAAAAGCTTTTTGTACAGAACCTATACAAGGTATCATGTCTTCCTTACTTTCCTTTGCTATAAAACTGGGTTATCGAATTTTAACCCATTTTCTTATGAGAAAGTGGATTTCGGTTTTGTTTTGTTCCAAATGCCTGAAACATGTCAAATAAAAAAAATAAAAAAACCTAAAAAAGAATGGGTCAAATGGGTCCAACAGGTCAAACAACTTGAAAGTAAACCATAGTCTATTTTTATGGATACAACCCCCAAATCCTTTTTCTTTAAAGCTTTAGATTATTACAAAACTAATAAAATCATTTTTGTAATCGTAATTAACATTAACCAGTTTAAAAAAATAAATATACGCAAATTGTTTGTGGGTCAAGCCAACCTAACCTTGTGCCAAACAAATGATTTGCTCCAACCCGCACATGTTTCAACCTGTTACCAACCCGCTCGGCCAGCCTATCTAGCCACCTCTATGTACAAGGTTAAATTGGTTTGTATAACCAATTGAAAACAGGGGCTGACTTTGAGTTAAACTGACGATTCTGATTCTGTATAGTTTGTATAACCAATTGAAAACAAGGGTTAATGTTGATCATATATTAGTTTCCAACTTTCCAATGTCTTTTTGTAGTTAAGTTATGGATATCAATGACACTAGTCATACTGGCTCATGTCGCTGGGATAGGGTTTATGTGTTCAACTATTGCGACAGGAATAGTTATGGACTGGTTCTGGTTGAGTTATACGAACCTGCCAACCTGAACTCGACATGAATTGCCATCCCTAAGACCTAAGTTGTGTTCATAGATTTCATAATTTTAATTAAACTGTGGGGTACTTGCAGGCCGCACTTGATGTAGTCACTGTAGAACCTCCACTGAAGGATAGCAAGTTGGTAAATCATGAAAATGTCACTGTCACTCCTCATCCTGGTGCTAGCACCACAGAAGCTCAGGTTTGTAAATAACCACAAGAGCTGCGGCATTTGTTTGGATTTTGTAAAGGTCGTTATTTGGATATATTTATATAGAAATTGGTCGATTTTCATCATCTTTTTGACTTTAGAGGTGGCAAGATGGGTGGATTGGCCAGGTTGGGTAATGGATCAAAATGGGTTTAGGTCGAATCGGGTCATTTTGAGTATGGATCAACACGACTTGTACGGGTCAAATGTGTTTAGCAGAGGCAATCAGGCAAACTAGATTGTGAGGCAGCTTGCAAGAATAACTGCTCATGCACCGCCTATGCAAATCCAAACATCGCTGCAGGTAGAGTTGGGTGCTTGCTATGGTTTGGGGGTTTGATTGATGTCCGAGTGTACCCACAAAATTGGCAAGATCTTTATGTTAGACTTGCCGCCTCAGAATTATCAGGTAAAACAATAACATTACCAAATTAATGCATTTCATGTTTGAATCTGTTAAACATGTAAATCTTCTGGACCTCCATTCCAGCTTCGATGGAAAGAAACGGCTAATTATGCAGACAAAACATGATGAACTACATGAAGTTGTTTCGCAAAGGAGTTTTGATTAGCTGAGACAAAAAAGACCAGCTAAGGGCCGAAATGAAAGTGGGGAGACTCTTTTAGAGAATGAGAGGAGGTTATGTTGTTGCAAGTGTTGCTAGGAGTGATGCAGGCTGAGACCAAAGTGTTCTTGTTGCAAGTGCTGCAGGTTATGTTGCAGTTGTTACATCATTTGTAGATAACTTTTGATTGGTAGTTTATGTATTTAGTTTTAGTAGATAACTTTGCATTAGTAGTTTATGTATTTAGTATTAAAATTGAAAACTTATGTATGAATTTTGGTTTATTATTGTTAATATCAATAATTTGGTTTTTAGATTGGTTCATGTTTACTACAATTTTAATTTTACAAAAATTTAAAAATAAAATTGACAATTACACAAAAATGGTCACATAAAACTATAACAAATATGTGTGACCAAAGGTTAGACAATAGTCACACTTAAATTTACAATTTTCTATGTCTCTATATATAATTTTTAGCCACATTTATAATAAATTATTGTGACTATATAATAGTTAGGGTCACACATATAGTGAATTTATGTAGCCGTTGATACCATTTAGCGATACTTACAGTGAATTCTTGTAGCTGTTAATACTATTTAGCCACACGGAATGGACCATTTACTTGACTTCAACAACTTTTTCGCCACAATTCTTTTAAATTAATGTGGCTAAAACAAACTTTTTAGAGACTATATCATATAAACGAACACACTTATAGTAAATTCAAGTGACTATATAATAGAAACGACCACACTGATAGTAAATTATGTGGCTGATGATACCATTTAGCCACACTTAATGGACCATTTGCTTGATTACAACAACCATTTTGCCACATTTTTTTTAAATTGATGTGACCAAATCAATCTTTTTAGTGACTATATAATAAAAACAGCCACACTTATAGTAAAATCATGTGGCTATATAATAGAAACGCTCACATTTACACAAAACTCATGTGGCCGTTGATATTGTTTAGCCACATTTAATGGACTACTTGCTTGATTACAAAACCTTTTTGCCACATTTTTTAAAAATTGATGTGGCTAAAACAAATTTATTAGTGACTATATAATAGAATTGGCCACACTAATACCAAATTCATGTGGCTGTTGCTACCTTTTTAGCCACACTTATCAGACACAATGATTGATTTTCAATAAGACCTTTTAGCCACAGTTTAAGTAGCCACGGCCACACATAAGTGAGTGTGGCCATATGATACCTACGATGACTCGACCTTTGGCCACACTTGAGATGGAAAAAAAAACTGTGGCGAAAGGCGTATGGTCACACTTTTTTTATGTGGCGGTAAGCCTTTTTTGACGTAGTGCATGCCAAAATATCAAAGTTGGTATATTCCTTAGCGGTCATAGTACGCGAATAATTCGTTATTTTATATCGACCGAGTTCACTTGATGGTTCGTTACCCCTTTGTTGCTTGGCCATTTTGTCTCTAACGACATTCAACATGGTTATGATCGGGTCTCCGATCGTTTCATCATTAGATGCCGATGACCGAGACTCAAACAAATTAGTATGATGTTTTTCCCCATATTTTTTTTAAATAATTATCATAAAGCTTGGACAAATACTTGTTGAATAATTTTTTTGTTTTATCTTTCAATGTTGGATCATCATCATGCATATCCAACTTGTAATAAATTTCTTCAATTAAAGCTTCAACACCCGGTACGTTTAAAATTTGATTTAAAACGGCGGCACATAGAAAAACGGGTGGTAAATCCAAAAATAATTTTTTAAAATTTTCAATCATTGGTTTCATCATATTCCTCAACATGTCACTTGAATTTTCAAACTTTTTAAAATTTGTTGTTATCAAATACAATTCGGATTGAACTTTAGAACTAGTAGGATAATAAACACCGGATATCAAAGTTGTTGAGGTTTTGAAAACTTTTAAAAAATTACTTAGTGTTTGAATATTAGCCCAAGCCGTGTCGGGAAAAAGGTCGACTTGGTAGTCATCACTTAAAGTTGTGTGAAATGAATTTAAAGTGCGCATTTGTTTCAAAGCCATTTCAAACGTATGACAAGTTGAATTCCAACGAGTTGGTATATCCCAATTAGGTCCAATTATTTTTTGGTTAACATCTTTACAAAGTTTTTTATAATCTTGATATCTTTCTTTGCCACTTTTGAAAACATCCTGAAGCATAGCTCTAAAAGCTATAATAAAATCCGATACAAATTTATCTTTTAAACCGGTTTGCACAACTAAATTAATAATATGTGCAATACACTGTGTGTGGGAAAAAAAAAAAAACACCATCAACAATTGGTTTGTACTTCAACTTTAATTTATCGATCGCATTTGAGTTGTTTGAAGCATTATCAAATGATATTGAAAATATTTTATCCTCTAAACAATATTTAATTATTGTGGCACTTATAATTTTATAAATATTTTCTCCCGTGTGAGGAGAAGGAAACTCGTCAAATGCAATCGTACGCTTCATCATTTGTCAAGTAGCGGGATCAACCCAATGAGCGGTGACACAAATGTATGATTCCGGTAAACCGTGCGGAGCCGACCACACATCATTAGTTAAGGTTACACTAGTTTTTAAATTTAAAAAAAAAAAAACAATTAAATCTTTTCTTGCATTTTCCCATAAAGTTAAACAATGATGTTTTAAAGTATGACGACTCACATGTTTGTAGCGAGTTTGAAGCGTTTCCCTAATAAGCTTAGTAAGATCGGGGTCGTCGAAGAGTCCAAACGACAACACTTTTTGAATCACCAACTTCTCCATCCTATCACGAGCTATCTTTTGTTCATAACGGAATATCGTACCATCTTTTGAGAGTTGAACTTGACTGGGTGTCAAATCTTTTAAAGCTTTACAATACTTTTTAGCATGCTTCGTTAACGTGGAATTAGAGTTCTTGCTTAACAAGGCGCCACAATGTTTGCATTGGGCCTTTTGAGAACCATCACTGATTTCGATCAAGTCCCAATTGCACTATACTTTCACATTGCGACTATGTGATAATGTTCCAACCACATATGGAGCGGTTTGAGCTTGAGGAACATTATTAACGGATGGGGAATTTGTGGTTTTAGAGTTCTTAAGCCATTGTAGAAAAGTATGTCAAGAAGTAGAAGAAAATATACAAGAAGAAGATGAGGATTGGTGAGTTAAACAAATGAAAATTGAAAACAAAATTTATAATAACCGGTTCCAACGGCTAGTAACCGGGTCCAACGGATAGTAACCGGTTCCAACGGTCACATTTTGCATTTAAGGCTTTTTGCAATCTCTAAGATTCGATCCTAACGGCTAGTAACCGGTTCTAACGGTAACTTATTACCGGGTACAGTGGGACCGGGTACTGGAAGAACCGGGTACGAGTTAGGAACCGGGTACGACCTGTTTATTATCAAGAAATATGGAACCGGGTAAGAACCGTCGGGTATTTTGAACCCGGACCTGGGTCGTTCATACATCGGGTTGGAACTGGAACCGGTACGGGTCGGTTCTACGGGTTCGGGTTTAGAACTAGTTATTATGCCCATCTCTAGATGGATCTTGTTGTTCGTGAACCAAAGAAAGAAAAAGGGATCTTGGGTTTGGCGACAAAGCAGCCCACAAAACAATTATTGTGTAGCCCACCGAAAATTTCATTGTGGTGGAAAGTTTTAATTATTTAACCGAAAACGAATAAAACAGTAATAGATTTCCTTTATTACTGTGATTGACTTTTTTTTTTTTTTTGTATAAGGACTATTTTTTTTGTCCCCAAAAGATTATACGTCCTACATTTAAAAAAAAAATATAGTGAGCCAACCATCACTAATGATATTAATGTTACGGTATAACATAATAAACTCTTGTATGGAACTTGTGGTTCAAAAACCTGGTTACTTTCTTTATATGCCCAACTATAACCTAATAGTTTATAGTTCCTTTAGCCTTGTGGAAGACCCCTAGAACTGTAATTCAGGCATACTGAATCCAAATTTGATGGTCCGGCTTATGATTTGATCCTAATATTATGCTTAAAAATGCTAATTCGCATTTACCGGATTTGTGAAGCTGAGAAATCTTTCAGGCGAGTGGGTATCAGCATTTCCCATCCCTGGTAGAAAAAATATATCAAACATATTGTTGTTTTTATGTAATATTGGTGCAAACAATCTTTTGTATAAATTCTGGTTTTATATCAAACATATCATTGTTTCTATGCAAAAAAAAAAAAAAAAAAAAAAAAAAAAAAAAAAAAAAGATACGAGGACATTTCTGTCTTGGGTCAGAGGCCAACTGAATGAATACATAGGTGCCACAATGCATTTCAAAAGCAATAGTCAAACATTCTTTGATCATATATGAATTAGGATGTGGATGAATTTTAGAGGTGAACAAAGACAAGTCCGACTTCAACGAAACTTACTTAAAATAAAAATGTTGTGGTCAACAGAAGAGGCGTTCAATACTCTTCCATACTATAATAATATTCACCAACTGCTCATCGTTAGATGATCTCTTACTTGTACTTGTATATCATAAAACAGGTCCTAATAAATCTCTTGTACTTGTATATCATAAAACCGGTCCTAGTTCGTGAGTTTTTAGGGGGGACCATTTTGGTTAAGTTTGAATTTTGTTATTTTGGAAAACCCTGGCTGGGACGGGTATAAAACTAGTTCGATTTTGTTACTATTACAAGGGTTTTATGTATCTGTGTTTTGTGTTTTGAAGATGCTTAAAATCCATCTTGACTTGACTTAAATGATCTGCCAGTTATTTGGTCCTTGGAACATTAACAACCATGACCCGAAGTGATGGCTGTCGATAGTGCATTTAACTCAGAATCGTCCAACTAGCACAGTTATTGCATGATCAAACAGAGGGGACATACAAAGCATTAGATGAAAAAGTACCACTAACTACTTAACATGGAAAAAGAAAGCGTTAGGAACTACTTTAACTAGGGAAAAGTTCCTAAAACTTAGAAGAAAGCTAACAAACCAAGTGACCAACTAGTGAGTCACAAAATGTTTGAACTATTCGCTACAAATGCGACATAGAGTCCAATGCTACTAGGCTACAAGCAACATATGCAGTTGCCAAATTTGTTCGTTCTGCACCAACCGTTGCTACAATGGCTCGAACCTACAGGTGATGAATGACTTGTTGTTCCGGGTCTCGATGATCCACCACTTCTACGTCTGTCGCCACATCGTACCTGGCTACTTCTCCTTGTCTTGGTGAATTGCAGTCGCTAGCTGCACATATAAAATTCATAACCAAACCTTATATTAGAAAAAATATCCAGAAGCTACTTATTGGTGAATCTTTTGTTACACCCGGTCTGCTGAATAACAATTAAATGTATTGAACAAGAATTTGAGCACTTTTCCGAATCCAATTAACCTTTTGTTTCAATAAAGAAAAAAATATATTGATAATTTGTAGAATCCATCTTCCAAAAATCATGAAATATAATTTTTAGTTAAACCACCACACCCTTGTGAAAGGATGGGTTAGTTATAAGCCTACGTGAGAGTCGTGATAGGAATTTTTGAACTTTTTCGACTATACTTGGTCCAACATAGATGGTTGAAGAAATCATAGTTAATATGTTTGTAAAGTCATTTTTTAACTATTAAATCTAATTACAACCATAACTAAAACTTAACAAAAGAAAAATCCAAAACTAAAACTTAACAAAAAAAAAAAAAAAAATCCAAAACTAAAACCAAGCTGTAAAGGAAAACGTGACATGAGCTTTCATTAAGTTAATATACCTTAAATGTTACCTCATTTATAAAATATATAAATGTATTATTTTTATTAGGTGTAAGATGTTTAACGAGAAGCAAACCTAGTATGCGAACGCGGTTGTATGGCCTTCGCGCATCCGCCACTGAGATAGTTCGAAAAGACGAGCCGACAATGATGAGAGTAATGAGAGCCAGAGCTAGTCCACCCCTGTTCAAGATTGAGGCCATTGTTAATGTTAATTAGATGTATGTGTCTCTGCTTATTGTAGTTTTTTCTACTTATAACCTTGATGTATCCTTTGTCACGTGGTTGTTTGAATATTGACGAGATTATCGTCAACTCTAATCAACGAAAATACGGGTGATAAGACAATGGGAGTGGTCACCCACCCACCCAACACATCCTACGTTCTCACTCATTCTTTTGACTTTTCCATTTGCAACCTTGTCTTCACTTGCAACTTATTTTATCAAATGATAACATATTCCTCCGTGATTAACTCCCCGCATTATATGCACGTCAACTTTCTAGATACAAAACATTCATACATGTATCATATATGTATGTAGTATAATTCATGATTAATTCCATTCCCATCTTAGAACTCTCCTCATGTGGTGATATTTGTTCAAAAAATGGGACCAAAAACAACAAACGATTTTGTTTTTGTGAGAAACACACTGATCATAATCTTTTTTTAGAAAATAAACCACACCACAATTATAAAGCAAATAAACCCCATTTACTGCATCGAGAGGTAATTTGAATAGATTAGCGACGATAGTTAACTTAAGAGAAGAAATGTGAATATTACTTTGGTTATGTGCCCTTTTTGCGAAGAATTTGAGGAAACGGTGGAGCACCTATTTACTGCTTGCTTGGTGGTGGAGAGGGTTTGGTCGGCTTTTAGTGCTTGTTTTCGACTTCAAAGACATTATGAAGATGCACAATTTCACGCAACTAGGTAAGAAAGCAAAGAGTATCATACAAGGTTTGGTGATTATTTCGTGTTGGTGTAATGAATTGGTCTTCAAGCAGATTAGACGAAGCCCGCAAGATATTTTAGTGGAGGTAACATTGAGGGGTTTCGGGTGGGTTAGAAATAGATCTTCTTGTAATTATATTAGTTGGGTGGATTGGTGTAAATACCCGATATATATGTTGTAATTGTCTGTCCTTTGCCCGTATGGGTCGGGTGTGTTGTTTGGTGTTTGACCTTTTACCCGTTTGGGTCGAAGGTGTATCCTTAATGAAGTTTAATTTTCAAAAAAAAAAACCTAATGAAATAATAACATAATTCCTAAAACTAAGTAACTCTAACCAACTAGAAATACATTAATTAAAATTTCTAACTAATTAAGATGACCCAACATTTTCCCCCATGTGGTCCCTTGAGATCCTTTATTCCAAGTAAGGATCCATCGACCCGCTCACGATCCTCAAATTCTTGCATCCGACAAGAAGAATCATTTCCCCTTTTCATGCCCTCTTGGAAACCTCATTTCTTGCTTATTCTTGTGCCCATTAGTTTGGATCATCATTATAATAACCATTATCATGATTATTTCCTTTATATCTGAAGGACCGTTTATAGATCAATTCAACAGATTCTACTAATACCTATACACACAGTGGCAGATCCAGAACGTAAAATTTAGGGTATCCCGAAAAAATGTTAACGTACATTTTTTTTACTGTACATTCATACAATCAAATACACAATAACAACTAAAATTAGTAACTAAACCCTAAACTAAAATCCAATTTCGTCCCTTTTGTGCTAGATACCTTTGATCAGGGCAGTGATGGAACCAGAAACATTTAATTAGAGGGTCATAGTAGATTTTTTTTAAGAAATTAATAAGCCTTATTCTTAAATTGAGGACTGTATTTTTATAAAGTAATGACTTTATATGATAACTATATGTTTTCCTAGTGTGTTTGTATAAAAGTTTTTAAAAATATACGTTACTATGTTTTTAGGAAACAATAAATTTTATGATAATAAATTATACCCACGGATTTATATATACTATAATTTTCAACATTTGGTGCAATGAAGGTTGTACATAATGCTTGATACGTTTTTTGTGCTTATTTATTTATATATACTATAATTTTCAACATTCAGATGGAATAAAGGTTGTACATAATGCTTAATAAGTTTTCAACATTTTGTGATAGTATACTATTGTACAACATTCTTAAACACTCCCCACATGTCCATCACCAGCGGTCTAGATAACACTCTTACCCTCTCAATTCTTCTTCTTTGGCGATGGTGATTTTGTGAGGATGAAAAAGAAGCTATTGTTCCAGAAATGGTGGTGGATGTGTAGCACTCTGCATCATCTAGGTTTTACTTTTATTAATTGATTTTGCTTATAAATATGCTGTTAATTTGAAATCGAACTTGATAGAGTTGATGTTTTGTGTTCAATGACGCATGATGATACGTTTGGAAAATCATAGCCATCAAGATCGTAAGTGTCATATACCATTACCTTTTCAATTTACTTCTTCAATCACTAAGGTGAACTTTTTAGTGTTTTGTGGATCTTTTTTGTGAAATTGAACTGGAAATTAGGTTTAGACATGCAGTGTTTTTGTATCCATTGTGTTATTGTTTTCGATTGATGCTTTAAACTGCGTAATCTGATGGTTATTGATGTGAAATCATCTCTCCAGGGTTGGGGATATCTACAAGTTTCTTCAATTTGATGTCTGATGAAGGTATCAAAATTTCTATTTCTGTTTTTGAGCTTTCAAAGTGGGGTTGATATTCATTGTTTTGAGATACACAGAATTCGTTTTTGGGGCAGATGGTTTGTAGGTTCGTGAGTTCAAACCGAAACCGCGATTAGTGAGTGATTATGTTCAAGACAGGAGATATTAGAGACAAACAAACAACTTCTTTGTATTAATCCGGATGTATACTCCTTTGGTGTTGTTCGGTTATCTTGTAATCGGGCCGCTGTTTGTGAGTTCGGACCGAAACCGTGATTAGTGAGTGATTATGTTCAAGACGGGAGAGATTAGAGACAAACAAACAACTTCTTTGTATTAATCTGGTTGTATAACATTACAAAGCGGCCCGATTACAAGATAACCGAACAATACCAAAGGAGTATACATCTGGAGAGAGACCAAGTGGTGATCTTCAGTCAAGTATTTGTTGATGTCATCTTCTCTGTGTTAACAAATTCCCCCTTGACCAATGATCCAGTTAAGTAGTATCTTCACTTGAATCTTCATACCAAACCCTTGAAGCTTCTTGTATAATATTTCCCCCTCAAAGTACGCGTATACGGTTAGGTGTTGTGTAATTTCCTCGCAAGGCTAAATTAACCGATCTTCCGCTGATCTTCCAATACCCCAACCGGCATTTGATAAGGGTTCCATTCTTTAAAAAACTGCATCAAGTCTTGATCTTGTCATAAGAACTCCATTTCATTCAAGCATACTACATTGATAGAGTTTTCCGGTGAACTGTCTTGTGTAAACCATCTTTGTGGAATCGACCAAGTAATGCACTTTGATCATCAGCATCAACACTTAGGAAGTCAGCTAGACCGAGTATATCACTTGCAAGCTCAACCAGCATGCTTAGTTGAACTACATCCAGATCTCATTGTCTCGCCTTTGTGAAGTTGACCACATAATGCACTACGGATCTTCAGCATCAGTACTCAGGATGTCAGCTTGACCAAGTACATCGTTTGCGAACTCAACGAATTGAATTACACTAGATCCTTATAAGAGCATTCACATTCTATCCACCAAATCTTGAGAGATGGGTTTTTAAATTATAAAAAGTGGTTTAAGTGGTTGTGAGTGGAGGAGAGAGAAAATGTTACTGTTCATCTGTATATTTGGGGGGACACTGTTCACCCTGTATAATTTTTTAATATATTTTGAAAGTGATTGTGAGTAGAGGAGAGAGAAAATGTAATATATATTGAAAATGAGAGAGAAAAAGTATTTGTTTTTAGTGGAAATATATTGATATAGGAGTTGTTTTTTAGTGGAATGTATGTATATTTTTAGTGGATTGGATGTGAATGCTCTAAAATCTCATAAAGATTCCCGGGCCTTTAGTGAACAACGCTTTGAAACTACTGTAGACTTTAGATACTTGTATGTTTCCGTGCAAAACCCTTCACGCTGGCTAGAGAATTAATTAAAATCCTCAAATATGTGTCTGTGCAAAACATTACACGCAGAACCTTTGGTATCACTAGAAAAACACAAACTCCACCACCTATGATTGCGTTTAGAAATTTACCGAAGAAATTCCAAAACATATGAAAATTCCCCCCCCCCCCCATTTATTTGGTAAAATGTCTAAACCTTGACAAATTCCCTCCTTTGAGCAGAACTGTCCTCAACTACACTGAACAGATTCTCTCCACTGAGCAGAATCTTTCAAAACATTCTCGGTTTTCCTAAAAATTACGAAAGAGACTTTCTTCTTTGCATATTTTAGTTGATAATGAAAGTCCCCTAGCCCTGTAGGATCCGACTTATATCCCCCCAAAGTTCTGCTAACACCTAATCCGAAAGCTTCCATCATAGGCATAACTCTTCGACGTTGTGAACTCGTTAGGACCTGTCTTGGCTCTCTAGGTTCCTTCAATCGTTACCAAATGTGAGAATATGACAATAAACAAAATTCTTTCGAACATTTACGAACACCGATAACAAAGCAAATTTTCACATGCAGAAGAAAAATATATCGTTTTTGGCCCATAATAGTCACGTCACCAACTTTGACATTTGCACCGGTAACCGTGACTACCCCACATTTAACAAAATTCAAGTGTTCATCATGCCTCATCATCCCGCGTGCTCCCGAACTTGTACGATTTTGACATTGAAAAATAGATAAACTTTGCGAACACCCGACCCCACTTTGCAACTCACGAATAGAGACGGGTCCACGACTCCATGTCTCATCTAAAAATTTGATCCATAAACCCAATGCCAAACCATGATTTTAAATTCAACTTTTAACTTCAAATCAATAGAGTTGAATTTAAAATCATGATTTTAAATCAACTTTTGAATTTAAATTCAACTTTTAAACGACCCAACTTTAAACATTTAAAACCAGCCCAATCAATTGAAAGTAAGCCCAAAACCAGCGATTTTCTTAAATCACCAAGTACTTGTACTTTCCAATTTTTATAAGGCCCAATCCTCATAAAGAAATCCCAAGTCCATGACTGCAATTGACCCAACTTTGTCCCAATCCAAATATTCTGTTGACCAAAATTGTGACCAAACCTATTTTTCACTTTACAACTGCCAACAAGAATTTCAGCCGACAATAACTTGTATTCTCTCATCCTTCCTTACCTGCGACAACAAGATCAGCAGACATCACCTTCTATCATCCTTGTCTTTCTCCTCGAAGAACAACAACAAATGGAATCAAATGCCAGGTTGTCGGCGATCTGTTGTTAACTTTGACTCTTCTTGGAAAGTAGGGACGAACAATGGAGTCTTCGTCCCAAGCAGTCTTCATCACATGATTCTTCTTGGAAAGTAGGGACGAACAATGGAGTCTTCGTGAAGGGGGTCTTCGTGAGAGATGGTTTCCAGATTCTTTAAGTGTCACGAAGATTCATCCTACGAACAATCAAGGTTCGACGAAGATTTAAGATGGCTGACGAACACTCAAACTTGGGCCGACGAAGATTTAAAGGCCGACAAAAACTGTTAAGGTCCGACGAAGTGTTAAGGTTCGACGAAGACTGTTAATGTCCCACGAAAACTGTTAAGGTCCGACGAAGACTGTTAAGGTCCGATTCGACAAACATTAAGTCACGTGTCTTCGTTGGTGAGTCTTCGTCCATACATACCTTGAACAATGGAGTCTTCGTCAACTCATTGATTCTTCGTTGGTACTGAGTGTTCGTCCGATGAAGTCTTCGTGGGGGGTCTTCGCCAAGAGGGGTTCTTCGCTGGTCACTTTTGGGTCCAGATCTGAAGAAACCCTATCTTCTCTCAACAGCCGCCACCAGACATCAAGAACACAACGAACTGTTTACTTGCAGATCTGATGAAAAAGCTTCAAAACAAGATGAAGACTTGACTTTCTTGGTAACAGAAAACCCAACCCTTTTGTATAGTCCAATTCATCTCAGATATGTATATCTCGGTTCAAATCTGGGTTTTCTTCATGTTACCCACTTTTACAACTCGAACAAAAAAAAAAAACAAAAAAATCACAGATCTAGAGCACATGTGACTTAGCAAACTGTTAGATTCACTAAATCGGGCACCATGGCTCTGATACCAATTGTAGGTTCGTGAGTTCGGACCGAAACCGTGATTAGTGAGTGATTATGTTCAAGTCGGGAGAGATTAGAGACAAACAAACAACTTCTTTGTATTAATCCGGTTGTATAACATTACGAAGCGGCCCGATTACAAGATAACCGAACAATGCCAAAGGAGTATACATCCGGGGAGAGACCAAGTGGTGATCCCTCCCCCAAACTCTAAAACTTCATCTCAAACTCTCTGACTCTCTCACTCTCTCTCATTTTGCAAATGAACAAGGGGTTGGTATTTATAGCCACACCTACTTGTCTTGCAAACACACACGGTCAAACACATAACCCTCTCGTTTGACCACTTCAAACGAATGGGTCAACACACGTTTGTTTGACCGTTTCACTAACTATTACATAATCAGCATAAAATAATTCTAATATATTCGAACAACATCGGACACAAAACTACACCAACATGGTTGTAGGAACAATGCATTATATTAAACGAGAGGTGATGATGGTGGTGATGAAAAAAACTTATGAACTTAAGATTTGGTGAAGCCATAGATGAACTCTACTAGATATGATCGACTAGAGAAGTGGGTCATAGTCATATGTTAGTGAATACTGAATAGTTTTTAACCAGCTTCGGTACAGTTCTAATTACAGTTGGTTGGAAAATAAATAAGTTTCGGCTAAGATTGTGTGTATCTCAGCTGAACCAGTGGTGGCTCCGGCAGCTCCAACAGTGGTGGCTCCGGCAGCATCATTGGTGGTCAGAATTGTGTGTATATCAGGGACTTTTCTATCTCCTTGATCATCCTTTAAAACAAGGGTTGATTTTTTAGTAATTTATGATGATAATCATCATATTTTTCTTGTAAATCATATATGTTTGTTAAAAAAGAATAGGCAAGTTTTAGATGCGAGGAGAATGTACCATAGCTAAGAGTACACAAGCTTAAGCCTTTGGTACAACTTATTCTTGAATTGGTGTTTTCTAAATGGGATAATAAGAGAATCTGTTTCCTGTCTTCTTTTATGAGGCTGAAATGGGCACTACTGTTTACATAGCTAGAAACTTGCGTGGAATTAGCTTGGTTTAGAATTCTAGCTGAACCAAACCAGCTCGGTGGGCCTGGAAGTTGGTTGAAGAGAGGGAGGGAAATTGGTGAAGAATTGTATTGAAGAGGCTTCAAACCAGCTCGGTAGCGAATAGGCTGAACGCTGGAGGGAGTGGTCTGCAAGTTGGGTGGGCCTGGAAAAAGGGCTTTGCTTCTACCCGAGGAGTTTAAAGAATTATGGCAGCTGGGATCTTTACTCATTTCAGTCGAGTGTTCTCCTCATATGGATGTTTGGTCATGGGATTTGGACGACTTGAAGGTTTTTACTATTAATAACTTAAAAAGGGGCTGCAAATGGCTAGATACATGGCTCTGGATTATTTGTTCAAGTGGAATAATTGGGTCCCTAAAAGGGTGTCGATTGTTGCATGGGGGGCTAAGAAGAACCGGCTTCCAACATCAGGCGCTTTGCTTAAAAAGGATTTTTCTTTGTCATTGCGGATCTTTGTGTGTTTTGCGGGGAAGTCTCTTAATCATGTGAACATATTTTCGTGTTGTGCTTGGTAGGTTGGTCTGGCAAATTTTATCCAAGTGGTGTAATGTTCAATGATCGATTTATGCTTTCGGCTTACACAATCGGGTTGTGATGTACATTTTCTTTTGATAGTAACCACTTAGTAGGAATTAGGTGATGGTATGTTTCTTTAAAGAACATTTTTTGTTTAGGCTGGCGCACCATTTGTTTATGAAACATTTGTTGGCATGGTTATTATGTAGGATGATGATAGTAGTCGGGTTTAGATTGTGAACCTTATGCTTTGCTTGAGGATTGGCTTAGTAAAAAGGTAGATGGGTACTTGGATACCACTGTCGACAAGGTCAATGTGGTAAGCCTCACTACATTTATTTCTAAGTTTTGTTACATGTAATTGATTATTTGCCCTAATTTAAATTATTAATGTAAAAAGTTTGGTTATTGATTTAAGGTACATCATCTATTACACAGTGAAGCAGATATAATTTCGAAAAAAAATTGACTTTTGAGGCCTTAATGGTTTTTTCTACTTCAAAAGTGATATGCATTTTGTAAAATTTCTTTAGATTTAATTATTATTTTTTAACTATACAATGTGCTTGAAAATTTTCATTGATTGTGAATATAAAGAGGTCAAGTTTTAATGGTACATGTTTTGATTAAATTTAGTTACCCATTTTTTGATTATTTATGCATTTTTGTTATATAATCTGTTCTAAATGTATGACCATCATCTAGGTTCTACAACTCAGACGTTAGCAACCCCTGCTGTGAGTAATGTTTCTTCAGCCTTTTTCTCAAGGTCCGCTCCATCAGAGAAAACTCTAGGTGGCAAAGCCTATCTTCAACCCAAAAGCCCACCAATGTCTCAAGAGGAAAATGATGCTATTTTGGTGAGTTGTGATTATTTTGATGTTTAGTTATACTTTGTGCTGGGAAGTGGGAGCCTTGAGCTTGCAATCATATGTACTAAATTGTGCTTTTGCTTTGCTGCTTTATAATAATACTAGTCTAAGTACCCGTGTGTTACACGGGTGGCCAATAAGAAAAATAACTACTTTAACATTGTTGACGTAAGTATTTTAATTATATATATGTTGAAATATTAACAGAAATGATATAGAGTACACCAAATAATTGAAATACACGAATACAAACAAAATAAATATTAATATCATAAACATATTAATATTGAATTCATACAGATTTGTTGATGCATCGTTTTAGACCTAGCATTACAAAAGGAAAAATGGAAACACGCAAGAGCACCAGACCGGCGTAGCCTCCTTAAAAAAGACCCGCATGGCATTCAAATGCTTTCTGATATCTGTGAGCTTCATCGACTACCACATACCTGATTAATAAGTGGTAAGTTTAGTATTAGGCCATATTTAGAAAAGAGAAAAAGACAAAGAAAGTTCTTGCCAATTTGTAGAATTGTATAACAGCAACATGCATTAGAATAACAACATCCTCTTTGCCCACATCATGATAGCCATGTCGTTTACATCCTTAAGTTACACACCAACATGCATTAAAAGTAATTCCACAGCCGATTGGAGAAGTTCTTTTCCGAATTTACACTCACGTTGATGTCTTAATTAGGCTACTAACTTCCATCGTAGCACAAAAAGCAGCACAAGTTGGGAGATTTTATGGCACTTACAATGAGCAAAAAAAGTGACAATAATATTATAGTAAATAAAACTAACAGAGTAATAAAATAAAACAAAAAATAGCACATTCAAAGTCATTTGGTTTAAAGAGCTCAAAGTAGACTTCTCACTTCAATGGTAAGCAACTTAAGTATATGCTCACATAGCCTTAGCAACTTCATTCCCAATGGATAAATAAATAGAAAGCTAGAATATACCGGGGACATCGTGGGCAACCTGGTCATACGCCAAAACATCTTGAGATTCAATCGGAGCCGTTGGACTTCAAATCTGCAGTGCCAGAATCGCAGCTCAAAGAACACCACAAAAAGCCTCAAAATCCGCAAATGCCATGAGATTGTCATCGAAGGTCTTCGTGCCGGTGTTAGTGACCTGAGGTTTGGTTGTGTAGTCTGCAAAAGACACATGACCCAACATGTTATACCCCTTTACAATCAAATATGGCACACTAATTAACTTGGACAACGGTGATTCAGGTCAACCTGACCTGACCGGCTACATACTAATTATTTAAAAGGTGACATTTGACACACTAATTATTCAACAAATAGACAAAATGTGCTTAAGGTGAACTTGACCCCTCCCGTTACATACCTTCTTTATTAGGTTTTTTGTTTTTTCCCTTTTGTTATTGTAGCTGGGCAGTGGTCGGGCTTTAAAGTATCACACCAAAACAATACCAAATTACACTGAATGATGTCGAATTCAACTTGTAATAAACAACTGTTGTTTTCTACAAACTCAACTACAATATAGCAAAGCCCCAGATAGACTATCGTTTCCACAAACTCACACTTAATAATTACCTCAAGTTATTATTGACTGATCAAAAATGTGGAAAGTTTGACCCGTTTACATACAAATGGGAGTTGATATTATTTCCACATGTCAAATGGGTATATATATATACATATAAAAAGCTTCGCTTAAATAATGGTCCAAAAGTCACAGAATATGTGTTCTTAATGCAGATAACATCCTAAAGTGTTTTATTTATCAAAATCTATTATTTATGTGATAATGTAATTTTTTCAATTCATATTTAAAATTACAATCTTTTAAAAACAATTGGATAAAAGGTTTTTCAAGTTCACCCAACCAAAAATACCCGTTTTGACATCATCTCGTTTCTCATTTAAATAAATCAGCTCGTCTTCTTACAAATGAATCCGATGGAACCCAAACAAACAACCAACTACCATAAATAAAACCATAGTTTGCAAGAACGAACCTAATTTTTATACCCAATGACGAAACTGGTTTTGAAGAATTGTGAAGGCAATTATGGGTTCCTTACCATTTGTTGTAAAGACATGAAGTGTCGTTCCCAACTATCAATAATGACGCGAACTATTTTTTTTTTCTTTATCGCTTTCAAGTTTAGTCAACCTTTTCTTTTATGCTTTATCAATGTTGTTCTTTAAAGATAGTCTCTCCATCTCGAGTTTTAACATAGCTCCATCTATCTCATCTAATTTAGTGGGCTTAGAAGTAATCTCCATTTTTAGTTTTGCATGGATTCATCAATCAGATAAATGCTGTAATTATGAACTAATATCATTAATAAAAAAAGAACAACATTTGAAATGATATGTTAGATATTTATAATATTTAGTACTACTATAAATAAGTATGTATGTAAGCATGTGAAAATACTATAAATAAATATGTATGTAAACATGTACGTCAGACGCGTCACCTCCCTGTAATTTAACCAAAAGAAGATTTAGAACTAAAATATAAGAAGATAAAATAAAATTGGGAAGAAAACAAACCAAAGAAAAAAATCTAATATCTTTATGTAGAATGGTAGCAATACCCTCAAAGAAGGTGGTGGCTCGAATGTTAGACAATCTGCAATCTTTAAATCCTAAATTTGTAAATAAACTACATACAAAATTAGTTAAAAGAGTATCCACAAGTTACACTTGAGAGATCATATGTATTTGCATTCTCTCGGAAGCTTCTTGTTTTAGTCATGGGATCATAGTCATAAGCATCACATGCTTTAATAAACTGCCCCTTTACCAGTTTGCTCACATCAGCTCTGGCCTTTCGCGTACGATACTTACTCGCTTTTCAAATCCACAAGAAAGTCTTAGCTCAAAAAAGATTATATTAATGTATAAAACAACATATTGATGAAGCTTAGAAGTTATGCTCACTTTTGCATCTTCTTTTTCTTCCTTGTAACGAAGAACAACATCACTTCTGATGGTGGTGCTCGTGTTGCACCAAGGCGACTTACCCATCGGAGCCATAGAAGAAGCTCCGCAGTCTTGATATTCACCACCACTACTCTTACCAGTCAGACTTGAAAATGAAATATTAGACCGTAGATGTGCATAACATGGGCTCGGTTCAGTTTTTGCAGCTCATTAATGAATCCACTATAGTTGTGTTACTTGACGGGTGGTCCTTTGGACAACCCTTAAGTATGTTAAAAGACGAAATAATCTTTCACTTAATCGTGTAATTATCTTGAATTAGATAACTACGGTGCTTATGTTTCAGGTGCGGTTCAGGAGCTAAAAGACGGATTAAACGCAGCTTTGGAGGCTTTGGTGATGAACGGGTCGAGCGTGGAACAAGAGACACAACAAAGAAATCAAGGCAGCTCACCACCGTAAATTACGGTCCTACCGTAATTTACGGTGGACCTGGATTTTGCCTTTTCCTCCACCGTAACACAGTTTGTTTGCACCGTAAAATAATCATGTCCACCGTAATTTACGGTGGAGCCGTAAATTACGGTGACGGCTGCGAGAAAATATGAAACTGCCACATTTAAGTTAGTTTTGGGGTGTCTTTTCATGATTCCTTATCATTGGACGTTTTTGGATCATCTTGGGGGCGAATTTTGGCTACTTGCTTGCTTTGTGAACAATTCTTATCATCCGGTTTGTATCTTTGATTCGTATGAACATTGGTTTGATTATGATGATGATTCACCGAGCCATGTCCGGCTAAACTCTTCGGTGATCATCTAAGGTGAATGTTTCTTGAACTTTTGTGTGTTTAATTTCTGAAATTCTAGAATGATAACTTGCGTTGCTTGAATATCATGGTGTATGTTTGATTGCTTGTAGTTTGTTAATCGATAGTGCAATTTCTAGTCTTAATCGTACGTTCTTGGTGCCGTTGGCAATCGAGATATCACGGGAAGGGTTAGGGTTGGTTATTGATTAATTGGTCATCGGGAAACAACCTCGCGTTTATATAATCCGAGTACTTTGTCCCCTTTTATCACTTCAATCATCTATACACGAGTTATGTCTATGTAACTCTTTCTAGTTGGAATTACACACAATTGTTTAAAGAAACTGAAACCTAAGGTGATCATTGCTCTCTCCTAATTTGTTTTACAACCAACTTTGATTTGAATTAGTTTTTAATTTAGTTTTCTAAAACAACAATCCAAATTCTTGAAATTTAATTTCTGCAATTTAGTTTAATATTAGTTTAAGTACAAAGCTATACAATCGACACATCTTCCACATACTCCCTGAGTTCGATACCCTCTTACCACTATCTATAGTTGTTTGGGGATTAAATTTGCGTGACCCACGACATCACGTCATTACTGCATGCTGGTTGTATTGTATTTGAAGACTCCTAAAACAACCAAACTTTAGCAAACTGTAAATTCATAAAACACGAAAATTGAATTAACAATTTAAAGTGATACCTTTGTTCTTGGTTCGTAGGGGTTGATCCTTTAAGGATGTGATTTGATGGTTGTTCATCCTGAGGAAATTTTTACAAAAATAGATAAGTATGCTAACTATAAGATATGCGACTGATTTTCCAAATATTGATCTATTCGAATCAGTTTTGAATATTTTTTGTTGAGCCACCAAATGAAAAAACACCACTTGTTGATGCAGTTGTCAAGTTAGTAGGGTATGATAATCCTGAATCAAGCTGCATAACAACTGAAAAAAAAAACATGTGTAAGATTCAAGTAACAAATAAATTCATTTACAACGATTAACTTATTTAACTGGTTGGGCCAACTGATTTTGCATAAGCACTAACGTTTGCTTTAATTGTTCCAAAATTGGGAAAATTGTAGGTTTATTTTGAGGGGTAACTGTATCAACTACGGAGATTAGTTGAGAAAGCACAAATGATTGAGTATCTCTACTCAAGGAAGTGTTCGTATAACATATATTTACTTGGAACAATATAAAACAACATTAGACAATTTAACTTCACAATATTTCAAATAATCTCAATAAGCCCCATAAACTACTTTTTAATATAAAACAATTTTAGTCTTTGAAATGCTAATGTAAATATTATATTGATTAGACATCAAATTTAGTTCTTACTCCTCGGTTTTGGACCGAAGGTAACTAAATAGTTTAAAACCAAACCGAATATTTAAAAGAAACCATTTTACTCCACCAATTTTAACTAACCGAGAAATATTTTCAATTGTGACTTACCCATTCAAGCAATTTATTAGCATAGAAAAGTTCACATCTTGCAACAAAGAATACTAACCAACTGAGTGATTGACTCATTCAAGTTTCTCCTACAGATAATAATTTCCATGAAAATTCAAGATCAAAAGTATACCTTTGGACCGTCTACTTAAAACCCAACACATATAAAACAACTATTGGTCTCTGTCTAAAAGGAAAGTTTCACATGGGCATTTCATCGAGCAATTGGTGTGCATTTATCAAAAACATTGTAGAAATCTAGTATTTAATTCAGTTGAGCCCCATAACAATAAGTTTAAATAAGAATTGGTTTAATTTAAACATTTTAATGTAAAATCGAAAAATAACTAGAACCTGCAAGGCTGATAGTCATTCAATTCTTTGATCTTTGAGTGTAGCAGGTACATCAGACGACACTTCTCCACCATTAGCATCTTCTTTCAACATCTCTGTTACGCATATCAAAATCAAATTAACAGGATCTGATTTTCAACATATAATATCAAAGTAAAGATTGAAATGAGCAGAAGTTGGTTTAGAATTGTTACAACTTGTAATATTCTAAACACCACTAAGAAGATAACAACATTATAGGCACTTATTATTATATTTATTAAAGACCAATCTTGAATAAAATGGCATAGACATGTTTAACACAATATAATTAGCAATCTTAATTATCCAATCTCGTACTACAACACCATCGGGACAGGCTTTGCGACCATCAAATAGTAGAATCAGTACACTCACTCGATCCAAATCAATTACATATATAAATAGAAGAACAACAATCGAATAAACATCAAAGAACATTACATCTTCGGTAATGGCAACATGACGAATTAGGTCTGGTTAATACGGTGACAAAATTAGGGCAAGAAGGACGGATGAAACATACCTATGTGAGTGATGGAGTGATCTGATCAATCGATTCAGGAAAAGACATGATAGACATCCATATTGAGTTTGAGGTTACAGATCGAAAAGACTACTAATGTACCAGATTACACGATTAAAACAATATGTGTTTGTCAAAACAAAATCCAGCATAAAAATCATACAACGAAATTAGGGTTTTCTTATAACAACTAGAAAATCACAAACAGAGATGGAATCCAACTTACCGATGCTTCACTTTCTGATAAAATCATCAAATTTTCTGATGAATTCCAATGAATTTATCCGATTTTCTGATGGCTTCTGATAAACCCATTAGACTTTCTAAAAATAACAATTTTCATTTATGATGAAGTTACCAGATTTTTTTCTGGTAATTCTGATGGATTTATCAGAAATTCTGATGGAACGAAAACTTTCATCAGATTTTTATCAGATCATATCAGAAAACCAAAAACAGTTGTTGGATGTAAATAAGTAAATAATCCACTAGATATTTAAATAGATTTGTTTAATAATTTGTATATATATATATATATATATATATATATATATATATATGTGTGTGTGTGTGTGTGTATTATGTATTAGTACTGTTATTTATACTTATTTCCTGTATTTTTACTTTTTGTTCTTTTATCTGTATAATGCCATTCTTTTACATGCAGGCTAATGTCTACGCCCCCTGCACCCACTAACGCTGAGCTAGCCAACGAACCAGAAAATAATCTAAGAAGAAGTAGGCGGCTTCGCGAAAGATCACTCGTTGTAGCACAAAGGATTGCAGCCGCAATCGACGAACCAGTGATACTTTCTGACAGCGAGAGTTCAGAGGAAGACACATGAAGCATTATGGTAGAGGACGACCAGCCTTTAAATGAGACCGGTCATCCAGGAGGAGAGGGCTTGCTACCGAGCATCGCCCGACCTACAATTGCAGCACCGAGTTTTGAAATTAAATCTAGTATAATTAACATGTTACAAAATTCTGTGCAGTTTGATGGGAAGGATCACGAAGATCCAGGTCGGCACATCGCTTCATTTCTCGAGGTGTGCTCGACATTTAAGATTAGAGATGTTTCTGGAGACGCAATTCGTTTGCGACTCTTTCCATTTTCTTTGCGAGACAAAGCCCGATCTTGGCTTTTGTCACTTCCAGCAGGTTCCATCACAACTTGGAACGAGATGGCTGATCTTTTTATGCAAAAATATTTCCAGCCGAAAAAGATAGCTAAGCTTAAGAATTGTATCATGACATTCAAACAGGACGAAGGAGAATCTCTACACGCAGCTTGGGAGAGGTTCAAAGATCTTCTGATCGATGTTCCATATCATGGGTTGTCCAAAAGACAACTTGTGTTGAACTTCTACCAAGGACTCAACGACGACTCGCAAGAACGTTTAGATGTATATGCAGGAGGCGATCTTGGAACAAAAACACCTAATGAAGCCTATGCAATTATAGAGAAAGCTACCTTGAAGTCAAGTTCTCGCCACGGTGGAGTGCGAAACAAAGAATCATCTATTCATGGAGTTCATCAAATGGATACATATACGGCTCTTGCAGCACAGATTGGAGCTTTGGCAGCAAGATTTGATCAAGCTCAGAACGTTTCGCAGGTACAAATTATCATGTAAGCTGTGTGGAGTGTCACACGAGCCAGGTACAAGTGAGCAGGGTGTTATGTTTACAGGCCACGAAGAGGTGGACTATTTGGGCAATCAAATTAGGCCCCAGAATAACCCCTATAGCAACACGTACAATCCGGGTTGGAGGAATCACCAAAACTTCGGATTCAAAGCCAATTCCAGTAACCAAAACCCACTCGGGTATGCTCAACGCGCTCCCGCGCCACAACAGCCTCAGGGGCAATCTTTTCAGCCCTAGGGATAATCTTTTCAACCATCAACGCAAACCTTTCAGCCACATTACAATAATTTAGGTTCAGGAAGCACTCCCCAGCCTCAAACCTCTCAAACCAACGCAAAATTAGAGGAGATGATGGCGCAGCTATTAAACAACTCCAACAATGTCAACCAAATATCTGAAAAGCGATACAAACAGCATGAGGAGCGTTTCATGGCACAAGAAGGGGAAATGCAGAGCCAGAAAGCTTCAATACAAACCATTGAGAATCAAGTCGGCCAATTGGCCAAGATGTTGTCTGAAAGACCACAAGGTAGTCTTCCAGGTAACACAGAACCAAACCCGAGAGGGCACGTTAATGCAGTAATGACGAGGAGTGGTAAAACCACGGAACTTGACAAATCGGACTCACCACCGATCACTGAGACGGTCCAAACTGACGCTTCTGACGAGGTGCACGCTAGGGGAGTCCCAGCAAGTACAACACAGTTCCAGGGGCCAGTTAAAGATTTCATTCCTCCTATTCCATATCCGAACAGATTGAAGAAGCAAAAGAATGATGAACAACATGGTAAGTTTTTAGAAATGTTTAAACAATTACACATAAACAAACCATTTGTTGAGGCGTTGGCTCAAATGCCTAAATACGCAAGGTTCTTAAAAGTCATCCGCACAAACAAGCAGAAGCTCGAAAGCTTGTCTTGTATGTTGATGAACGAAAACTGTTCAGCCCTTCTCCAAAATCGTCTACCTGAAAAGATGGGAGATCGGGGCAGTTTTACTCTTCTCTGTCTCATTGGCAGCATGTCTGTTAGTCACGCATTAGCCGATTTACGAGCTAGCATAAACCTTATGCCGTATAAAGTTTTTGCTAAATTAGACTTGGGTGAACCTTCACCCACTAGAATGAGCATTCGACTCGCAGATCGTTCAATCAAATATACGCGTGGATTCATTGAAAACATGCTTGTTAAAATCGATAAATTTGTATTTCTCGTGGATTTTGTTATTCTCGACATGGACGAAGATTCAAAAGTGCCATTAATACTCGGACGCCCGTTCCTCAATACGGCGAGAACGATCGTTGTTGTGGCAGCTGGCCAAATCACGCTCCGAGTGAATGACGAGCATGTGACTTTTGATATTAAAAGATCAATGCAACATCCGCAAAGTCACGATGACATGCTTTACTATGTCGACATTGTCGATACTTGTGTAAGCTCTCATTTCCAAGGCACGATTGAGGAAATTGATATGGACACACATCTTTTGTGTGAGAACCAAAATGAAAATTCGCAGGAAGGCCACGAAGTTGAGCCGCCGATTTCCCAAATTGGTGAAGATGGTTTTCAAAGTCCAGATCAATTTGTGGAGATTGACCGTGAAGTTGAAGAAAAATCAAAACCATCGGTTGAAGAACCACCGTCAATAGAGTTAAAAGAACTACCACCGCATCTCGAGTATGCATTTCTAGACGAGGATTGTCGCTTGCCAGTCATCATTTCAGCATCATTAGCAAAAGAAGAAAAGAGACAACTTCTCGAAGTTCTAACGCTCCACAAGAAAGCTATGGCGTGGAAAATCATGGATATCAAAGGCATTATCCTTCTTTTTGTACGCATAAGATTCTCATGGAAGATAATTACAAGCCTAGTGCACAACATCAAAGGCGATTGAATCCTAATATGCAAGACATGGTGAAGAAAGAAGTAATTAAGTTGTTAGATGCAGGGCTGATTTATCCTATATCTGATTCTGTTTGGGTAAGTCCAGTGCAAGTAGTACCCATGAAAGGTGGTATTACTGTAGTTCCAAACGATAAGAATGAACTTATTCCTACCCGTACCGTCACCGGATGGCGAGTTTGCATCGATTACCGCAAACTCAATGATGCCACCCGTAAGGACCACTTCCCGCTTCCATTCATCGACCAGATGTTGGAACGTCTATCGGGGAAGTCTTTTTTCTGTTTTCTGGATATTTTCAAATTCCTATCGCTCCTAAGGACCAGGAAAAGACTACTTTCACATGTCCTCTCGACACATTCGCCTACCGACGTATGCCTTTTGGACTGTGTAATGCACCAGCCACATTCCAACGCTGCATGGTAGCCATTTTCCATGACATGATTGAAGACTCCATGAAAGTATTCATGGATGATTTCTCTATTTTCGGGAGTTCTTTCGATCAATGTCTTGGAAATCTGAAAAGAATGTTAATGAGATCTCAGGAAACTAATCTTGTGCTTAACTGGGAGAAGTGCCACTTCATGGTGAAGGAAGGGGTAGTTCTTGGGCACAAAATCTCTGAAGCCGGGTTGGAATTCGATCCAGCAAAAGTGGATATCATTTCTAAACTTCCTCCCCCAACCTCGGTCAGAGCGATTAGAAGTTTCCTGGGTCATGCAGGGTTCTATAGGGGATTCATAAAAGACTTTTCAAAAATCACAAGACCTATGACCCGTTTATTAGAGAAAGATGCTCCATTTGTGTTTTCAGACGAATGCATGAAAGCTTTCAAGCAACCGAAACAAAGGATTATCGAAGCCCCTATTTTAGTTGCACCAGATTGAGCATTGCCATTTGAGATAATGTGCGACGCCAGTGATTACGCAATAGGAGAAGTCTCAGGACAGCGAAGGGAGAAGCATTTTCATCCTATTTACTATGCCAGCAAAACTCTACATGATGCTCAGGAAAATTATACGACTACAGAGAAGGAGCTTTTGGCAGTAGTATATGCTTTTGACAAATTCATGTCGTACCTTGTGTTGTCCAAAACAATTGTGTATACGGATCATGCAGCAATCAAATACCATTTTAGCAAACAGGACGCAAAACCGCGTCTTATTAGATGGATATTGTTACTACAAGAATTTGACATTGAGATCCAAGACAAAAAGGGAGCTTTAAATGTTGCAGCCGACCATCTCTCGAGACTTGAGCATGGAAGTTCTGAAAATTTGCTGGAGGAACCAATAAACGACAATTTCCCCCACGAATTTCTTTTAAGTATCTAGTTGATTGACGAGTCACCTTGGTTCGCCGACTTTGCAAACTACCTCGCATGTGGAATCCTTATCAAAGGATTGTCATATCAGCAAAAGAGGAAGTTCTTTGCAGCTTTGAAATATTACATTTGGGACGAACCTTACTTGTTTAGAATCGGAGCCGATCAGGTGATCCGAATATGTGTATTCGGAGAAGAGGCAGCTAGCATTCTGCACCACTGTCACGAAGGGCCAACCGGAGGTCATCATGGAGCAAACTACACTGCAAAGAAAGTGTTAGACTCTAGGTTTTACTGGCCCACAATCTTTCGGGATGCGCATGAATGGGTTAGAGCGTGTGATGCTTGCCAGAGGGCAACGAATATCTCCACACGCAATGAAATGCCTCAGCATCCAATGCAAGCGTGTGAAGTCTTTGATATATGGGGTATCGACTTCATGGGTCCATTTCCAGCCTCACGAGGTAACAAATACATCCTAGTTGTTGTAGACTATGTCTCAAAATGGGCCGAAGCTCAAGCTTTGCCTACAAACGATGCTAGGGTAGTCGTGAGGTTCTTAAAAAGTTTATTTGCCCGATTTGGTGCTCCAAAAGCAATAATCAGTGACTGAGAACGCATTTTTGTAATGCGCAGTTAGAACGAGCCTTGTCCCGTTATGGTGTTCATCACAGATCGGCTATGCCATACCATCCTCAAACGAGCGGGCAAGTTGAGGTCACAAATCGGGGTTTGAAAAGAATCCTTGAACGGTCCATTAATAATAACCGCAAGGATTGGTCAGAAAGCTAGATGACGCTCTGTGGGCTTTTAGAATAGCATTCAAAACACCTTTTGGAACCACACCCTTTAGGTTGGTTTATGGAAAAGCTTGTCATCTACATGTCGAGCTAGAACATAAGGCATTTTGGGCCTTAAAGACGGTGATGCGTGCAAGTGTGTTATATGTTTTAGATGTATATTTTAAGCCCTTTTTACACTTTTAGCCAACTTTTAAATTTATAAAACACGATATTCACTAACACTAAACACACATATGGGCAAGTGCACCCATCGTGGACGTAGTATAGTGTTGGTAAGATACCGAGGTCGTCCAAGGACACAAGAGCTTTTAGTACCGGTTTATCCTCAACGTCTAACCAAATCAAAATGTTAGAAAAGATTTTTAAACTAAGAAAATAAAAACTAACTAAATGCTGAAAAATAAAAATAAAAACAGATAGACAAGATGAATCACTTGGATCCGACTCGTGTATTAGTATAACCTTTGATTATTTTCGCACTTTTGCACTTGTTTAAGAGATTATCTTAGTTATTGTAGTAGGCCCCTCTTTTGAAGGCGACGTTACCCTCAACCCAGTAGTTTGAGTCAGCAAGGATACAATCCTAAAGGGTCGGATTATTGAAAGATAATGAATTAAGTTATTAATGCAAATTATGGTAGGCCCCTCTTTTGGAGGTGACGTTACCCTCGACTAAGTAGTCTGAGTCAGAAGGGATACAATCCTAAATAGACGGGTTATAGTATTAATAGTAGTTAACTTATGAGGGGTCAAAGAGTTTGGATCCCCGCCATCCAATACATATGGGTATTGAAGGAGATCCTACTAAATTTGACCCAGGTCCCTTGCAGGACCTCTAAACGCTGAACAAGGGCAAGACCCTTACCAAACCGTTCCCTTAACCCCCGACCAGGTAGCCAACATACCTCCATATAGACCGTGGAGATATGAATGGTGAAAATCTTTTTTTTTATATAGACAGTAAAATAATGCCAAGACACCACGGACAAACGATAAGGAAGAATCACCTTCAACATAAGCAACTAGTTATTAAAGTCATTAATACAAAACCAAATAAAAAGTGCAAAAGATTAAAAATAAAAAGTATTATACTAAACACTTGTCTTCACCAAGTGATGTAAGAGACTTAGGCAAACATGGCCTTGATTGTCAAGAACTCTTATGATCAATCTTGGATCCCGAGACGACTCACACACTCTATGATGGACAATGGATGATGGTGGTGGATGATGGTGTTGTGATGGTGGTGAGTGGTGGATGAAGTGTAAGAGAGGTGGTGTGCCAAGGGATGAGTTGCAATGAAGCCAAGCACTCCTATTTATAGGCTGAACAGAAGCCTGGGCACGGCCCCGTGTCCGCTGCACACGGCCCCGTGCCCGTCTGACAATCTCTCTCCTCATTAATTGTAATTCGAAATTACAATTAATGCGCCTGCAGTACTTTCGCCACGCCCCCGTGTTCACTGGGCACAACCCCGTGGTGGGCAACAGAAGCTTCTATCACTTTGTCTTTTCTGCCAGGGCTGACCATCCTGGACACTGCCCCGTGCTCGCTGAGCACGGCCCCGTGTTGAGCTGGACACGCCCCGTGTTGAGCTGGGCACAGCCCCGTGCTCAGCTAGGCACAGCCCCATGCTCAGCTTTCTTCTTGTTTTTGCTTTGGGAAGATGCTGTCGAGGGGTCAGGCATGCCACGTTTCTTCCTTTTCTTCGTATTTATGTTGGATTTGGCTGCATTTTTGCTTCTTTTGTTCATCTAAGCTCTTTTAACCCTGAAAATACAAAAGGAAGACAAAAGCACACTTTTTCCAACATTAGTACTTAAAAAGTGTTAGTTTTATGCCTCATTTGATGTAATTTATATGTTGTATTTTACACACATCAACGGCAAATATGGATTTTAAAAGCGGAGGTGAAACCCGTCTTCTGCAAATCCATGAGCTTGAAGAGGTAAGAAGCCATGCCTACGAGAGTTCTAGCAGGTACAAGGAGCGAGTCAAGAGATTTCATGACAAGAGGTTGAGAGACCATAAGGATCTCCGTATAGGAGATCTTGTCTTGTTATATAACTCAAGACTACGTTTATTCCCCGGGAAGCTAAAATCCCAATGGGTGGGTCCATACAAAGTTAAGGAAATATTTCCATACGGGGCCGTGACTATCGAGGATCCAAGCGGGGGAAGTTTCAAATTCAACGGTCATCGTTTAAAACTTTACATCAACGGACCAGTTGACCCGGTGGAGGAAAATCTCGAACTCCACGTCCCGCATACTTAAAACAAGTGTGGGGAGGATGACTCTAGCTATTGACTCGCTGACAAATTTAGCGAGCGTGTTTTCACACGCTAAGGGTAATTTTGTATATAATAGTTTTTAATGTTTATTTTGTAATTTATTAATTTTTCAGTTTTAAACGTAGGAACATACGATCTGGATCCATAATTTTTGGAGATTTGAAGATAATAAATTGTTAAAATACATGAAGTAGTGAAAAAATGGGAAAATAGGGTAAAAATTAGGATTTCTGAGCTTACTGTGAAAAGTTACCCAAAAAGACCCAGGTGTTGCACGGTCATGCCAAATCGGCACGGTAGCGCAACCGTTAGTCAAAACAGCTCACTTACTCGTGCATCGGACAGTCATCGGATCGCACTACCGTGCAACCGCTGCGCTACCAATGCAACCCGATAACACAGGTCGAACCAGGACAGCGATCCGGATTGGCACGACCGTGCCAAATCCGCACGACCGTGCGGCTCGAAAACCGAACAGTAAAAATCGGGGTATTTAAACAAATCTGCAATAAAAACATAACACTTTTACGAAACCCTAGCAGCCGCACGGGAGTTCCAGGTCGCCTCCACCCAAAAATCACCTAATTTTTCCCTAGATTAAGCTTCAATCATCTTCAAAGGTCTGTTTCCTACTTGTTTTGTACATTAAACTTAGTTTCTGATGAAAATCTGATGTTTGAATTAAGAAATTTTGGGGTTTTCTTCATAAAAGCCAAATAAACCCTTGTTCTTGAGTGGTTAATATTAAATCGGTAGTTCTGGTACTTGATTCATAGTTTATTCACTGATTACAAGTCAAATCTTGAAAGATACAAGTTAAAATCGTTGAATTAAACCACTTTCTGATGAGATATACTGTGGCACGGTCACGCCGCTTAAACGGCATGACAGTGCCGGTTAAAAATCAAGTTCAGATCGCTGATTTAAAGTTGCGATGCCGATTCGCACGGCAGTGCCGATTTGGCACGGTGGTGCGACACGAGTTTCCGAAAACAACCTGTTTACCGATCACGGAGTGGCACGGCAGTGCCACCAGCGCATGACCGTGCGACTGCTGAAACAGAAACAGAAGCTCGTAAACAGCCTGTTCCGATGGCAGCATTGAAATTTTTATATTCTGCTCTTATTTTGTTGTATTCCTGTGTGCAGATGAATCATAGATTCCTCTAGTTCAGCAAGAACAAAGCAAAAGAACAACCCTGTATTGCAAGATTAGAAGCTTTATGGAATAGAGGGGGACAAATCGGTGAACCGAGAAGGTTCAACTAGGAGACTTTAACAACCTTGAACCAAGAAGAGAGGCTCTCCGACATGATGTCACATCCGATGTCAAGGTTGTTCAACATTGCACGACCCGTTTATCTTGAACTAACATTGGAATTCTTCGCTTCATACACATATGAAATACCAAGAAGCGAGAATCCAGACTTTAAAAACAGGGAGACAATACAGTTCAGATTGGGGAAAAAGTGGCATAAGTGGACCGTTGCTAGACTTGGAAGAAGATTGGGCATATACTCAGCTGAAGACATCAATTCAGAACTTTTCACAAATATCTACAAGTTTGATAGTGATCAACAACGAGCCAACTTTTGGGCCCAAGTAGCAGTTGAACCACCCTATGAAGCTAGAAAAGCTAAAGCTTCACGACTACGAGATCCACTTCTAAGGGTCATTCATCAGGTCATGAGTCACACCACCTGTGGGCGCATGGACAGTGCAGGGAACTGTCCCACTCTGGATCTTCTTTTCTTATATTCACTAGTGACTGGAGTGCATGTCAACCTCGCAGCTAGAATGGTTGAATTCTTTGTAAACAGCGCAGGGAGGACTACAAGCAGTGAAATCCATGGCGGGGAATATGTGACTCAGTTAGCATATAATTTGGGTATTATGACGGATGAGGTAGTCAAGGGTCACACGATGGTTCACGCAGGAGGAGATGTGGATATGAGGTCTTTGAGAGCGATGGGTTTGGTAGTAGATACAGATAATGGCCCGCGACTGAGGGGCCTAAATGGGGAAATATGGGATCCGCTACCGCTACCACTACCACCACAGAATAAAGACGTCAACATGGAAGAGCTTGAGCCACCACCATATGGCCAACCACCACATGATCAGCCACAACATGAGGAGCACGAGCACCAGCATCAGTATCAGCACCAACAAAACTGGCCTCCAGGTATACCTTCCTACCCTGAGTTGTACCAGCAGTTCCAGCATATGCAAGTTTCTCAAGACGCTATAAGAGCCGACCAGTTAGCTATGCGGGCATCTCAACACACCATGCGGGAGGAAATGTATGCAGGATTTTCCTACATTTTTGGAGGGCTACAAAGCGTATATCCTAGCCATTTCGGCAACCCTCCACAGTTTCCATTTGGAGACACAGGTACCTATGGGGTGGGTTCATCTGGAACACGCCACCATGATGGTGATGATGATGAGGAGTAGGAGGAGGTAGGGAAAAACAGTTCAGAAACTAATGTTTATGTTATTTCTATTCAGTACTTTGTTTGAGATATTTTTACTTTATGTCTGTTTTAAGTAGTTTAGTATGTTTGCTTTGTTTGAATAATGGATCTGGTTGAATTATCTAACATTTTGATCAATGGTGATGTTGGCTATTTTAGCGAGTGACATAATTGGCAGATTCATAAAGAAATGGACAACAGAGTTGAGACGACTTCAAATCAAAAGTCTACTCAAACAAGTCAACTCCAACTCTGAGAGAGTACCTCTTTACCTTTTCACATTATTAGTTTAGCTCTTCATAATTGCTTAACTAATATGTATTTCACATTGGGGACAATGTGAAGTTCAAGTGTGGGGAGGATTTAAAAGGTTTTAAACTTTGTTTGTCCTTAATTGTTCTCATTTCTATATATATTTTCGAAAAATAAAACAAAAATGGTCAATTTGTGTTCTTTAGGAAGCATCATGATGTGCGTGAAGTGTGTTATATTTTAGATGTATAATTAAGCCCCTTTTTACACTTTTAGCCAAGTTTTAAATTTATAAAACACGATATTTACTAACACTAAACACACATATGGGCAAGTGCACCCATCGTGGACGTAGTATAGTGTTGGTAAGATACCAAGGTCGTCCAAGGACACAAGAGCTTTTAATACCGGTTTATCCTCAACGTCTAATCAAATCAAAAAGTGAGAAAAATGTTTTAAACTAAGAAAAATAAAAACTAACTAAATGCTGAAAAATAAAATAAAATAAAAACAGATAGACAAGATGAATCACTTGGATCCGACACGTGTATTAGTATAATCTTTGATTATTTTCGCACTTTTGCACTTGTTTAAGAGATTATCTTAGTTATTGTAGTAGGCCCCTCTTTTGAAGGCGACGTTACCCTCAACCCAGTAGTTTGAGTCAGCAAGGATACTGTGACAACCCCGACCCGGTTTGACCCGTTTCAGGAGCCACGGGACAGAAATCCTGCGGTACTTTATTTATTGTGAGTTTAGCAGCGGAAATTTTATTTACAGGATCGGCTAAGTTAAAATTTTTCCCGATTATTTTAATTCACAATTCGAGATAAAACCCCGATAATTTACAATAACAAGATTTTACTGATCAAACATATTTCTTTATTTTATATTGAGCCACTATCTTAAGCTTGAAATGCTTCCCCTGCATTTTTCCTGAATTACAGCAGATCACCTGAAACATGTTTGAAAAAGATTTTGTCAGCGGGGAAATACTGAGTGAATTATTCTAGTTACTGGAAATTGACACATTTGTTATAATTCACAGTGGTAAGATCTTTTACAATGTTTCTGATATCAACCAACTACCCACGGTACTTTACCACTCGACCCATTGGCCCACCTGTCCAATGGTGTCTGTGATTATGGTCATATCACCCAATGGCTGCCCCAATGGTGACGATTATCAAGTAATGTGCACAATACCCCACATACCGGCTGCAATTTGGTGATTACATAAACTTAATCACTGTAAGTTATAATTCTGAAAATAATTTGGAGTATTGTAAAGCAGTTAACAACTCACAAACTGTAAGAAAAGAGTTTATAAAAGAAGAATAACTCACAAACTGTGAGAAAAGAATTTACAAAAGAGGAATAACTCACATTGCAGATTTAGTACTGACAGAATATGATTTTAGCCCTGTTAACCTAATTTCAACAATAATGCACACAAAACAGGGTTAGTGATCAATACAGCAGTTACGATAACTCACGAGATCAAATTCTCACAAGGAATGACAAAGTGCAATACTTCAACTCATTTATCGAATTGACGACAAACGACAAAGTATAATACTTCAACTCTTTTATCGAATTGACGACAAACGACAAAGTATAACCCAATGTGGGCGGCACTTAGACATTCTTTGGATATATTGATCCCGGAAACTAAATCGTAATAGCGATCGAGTAATTACCCTGTTCTGCGGCAGCACCTCGTGAACAGTGTGTGTTTAATTGTGATATAATAGCCTAATATCGACGTATAGACAGCAATTGAACGTCGCTTTTGTACCAACAGTCGACTGCCAAGGTCGGCTATTTATAGCTCGAAATTCGACTCGCATACGGACCGTATGCCTGGACCCTTGCGGTCCGTAAGGGAGCCGGTTGGCTTACGGTCCGTAAGGACTAACCCTTACGGTCCGTAAAGGGTGCGATCTAGCTTGTAGACTAGCCTTCTCAGTGGTATAGGTCTGCTGAATCAACAACATTCGAATTTCCATAATTTACAACGCATAATTCGAGATAAATATCAATTAGGGTTTAACCTCCCTGAGTTTTAGGGGCCCTGATCCTGATTCCGATTATTCCGGAAATTTCAGGGTTAGTGCGGAATTACTTGGGTGTCTCAATTAGGGTTTCCTTATTGACTAATTATTATTCTAATTATTAATTTTAGTAAGAGTTGTTACATCCTCCCCACCTTAGGAAAAAAATGTCGTCCTCGAGATTCACTGAAACAGATGAGGATACTTGCGCTTCATTTCTGATTCCAGTTCCCAAGTGTATTCCGGTCCTCTCTTAGAATTCCATTTGACTTTCACCAGTACAAGTCGCTTGTGTTTGAGGAATTTGATTTTCCGGTCTTCTATTTGTAAAGGTTTTTCTATGAATTTCAATTTTTCATTTACCTCTATTTCTTGAAGAGGTACTACCAGAGATTCATTTGATAAACATTTCTTAAGGTTGGATACATGAAATACATCATGTACTCCAGCTAGTTCTTCTGGTAGTTGTAAACGATAAGCGACTTGTCCGATTCGTTGAATCACTGGAAATGGTCCAACATATCTGGGACTCAGTTTTCCTTTCTTACCGAATCGTACTACTCCTTTCCAAGGAGATACTTTTAGTAGTACTTTGTCTCCTACTTGGAATTCAACTGGTTTGCGGCGATTGTCTGCATAGCTCTTCTGGCGATCTCTGGCTGTTTTCAATCTTTCTTTGATTTGAGTTATCTTGTCTGTGGTTTCTTGCACAATTTCTGGACCTAATAATTGACTTTCTCCTATTTCCGCCCAACATACGGGGGTTCTGCACTTGCGTCCATACAGTGCTTCGAATGGAGCGGCTTCAATACTTGAGTGATAACTATTGTTATAGGAGAATTCAATTAAGGGTAAATGGTTATCCCAATTACCTCCAAAGTCAATTACACATGCTCGGAGCATGTCTTCTAGAGTTTGGATCGTTCTTTCACTTTGTCCATCGGTTTGTGGATGATATGCAGTACTTAGATTGAGTCGGGTTCCCATTGATTCTTGGAAACTTGTCCAGAAACGGGAAGTGAAACGACTATCTCTATCCGATACAATGGAGAGCGGGACTCCATGTAAGGATACTATTTCATCCACATACAGCTTGGCTAATCTTTCCATGCTAAAGGTTTCTTTTATTGGTAGAAAATGAGCTGATTTGGTTAATCGGTCCACGATTACCCAAATTGCATCATTACCTTTTGTGGTCTTGGGTAACTTAGTAACAAAGTCCATTGTTATGAGTTCCCATTTTCATACAGGCATTTCTAACTGTTGTAATAAACCTGAGGGTTTCTGGTGTTCGGCTTTAACTTGTGAACAGGTTAAACACTTAGATACATATTCAGCTATATCCTTTTTCATTCCTATCCACCAGAAATTCTTTCTTAAATCTTGGTACATCTTACTGTTTCCTGGGTGTATCGTATACCTAGATTTATGAGCTTCTTCTAAAATTTTCGATCTTAAATTTCCTTGTTTAGGTACCCAAATTCTGCTTTTGTGGAATTTCCAAATTCCATCATTTCCTTGTTCCAATTCTTTTAGGTAACCTTTCATTCTTTCGGCATCATCCTTGATTGCCGTTTTCTGGATTTCCTTCACTTGTTCCCTTAAATCTACTTGTAGATTTATTCTAAGAGCACGGACTCGCCTTTGCTTTTCATGATACTTACGACTTAAGGCATCTGCTACTACGTTGGCCTTTCCTTCGTGATATTGAATATTACAGTCGTAATCACTCAGAATTTCCATCCATCTTCTTTGCCTCATGTTCAACTCTTTTTGCCCAAATATATATCTTAAATTCTTATGATCTGTATAAACAGTAAACTTACTTCCATACAGATAATGTCTCCATATCTTAAGGGCAAAAACTATAGCTCCTAATTCTAAATCATGAGTCGTATAGTTTTCTTCGTGCTTTTTCAATTGTCTGGAGGCATACGCAATTACCTTCTTGCGTTGCATTAACACACATCCGTATCCTAGTTTTGAAGCATCACAATATACTTCAAAATCTTCTGTTCCTTCTGGTAAGGCTAAGATTGGCGCATTGGTTAATTTCTGTTTTAGGATTCTGAAGGCTTCTTCTTGCTTTGGTCCCCATTCAAACTTAGTGGCTTTACAGGTTAGCTTAGTTAATGGTACAACTATCTTGGAAAAATCCTTAATAAACCGTCTATAATAACCGGCTAAACCTATAAAACTTCTAATTTCCATTGCAGTTTGTGGAACCTTCCAGTTGGTAATTGCTTCTATCTTAGCAGGATCTACGTGAATACCTTCATGATTCACCATGTGTCCTAAGAATTGTACTTCTTGTAGCCAAAATTCACACTTCGAGAATTTAGCGTACAACTTTTCTTTTCTTAACAAAGTTAAGAGTGCATGCAAGTGCTGACAATGCTCGACTTGACTTTTGGAATAAATGAGTATATCGTCAATGAACACGATTACAAATTTATCCAGATATGGTTTACAAATTCTGTTCATCATGTCCATGAATGCAGCTGGGGCATTGGTTAATCCGAAGGGCATGACTGTAAACTCATAATGACCATACCTAGTTCTGAAAGCAGTTTTAGGTATGTCCTCCTCTTGTACTTTCAACTGATGATATCCGGATCTTAAGTCTATTTTAGAGAAATACCTAGCTCCTTGTAATTGATCGAAAAGATCATCAATCCTAGGTAATGGGTATCGATTCTTAATTGTAACCTTATTCAATTCTCTATAATCAATACACATTCTCCTTGATCCATCTTTCTTTTTCACAAACAACACTGGTGCACCCCAGGGGGATGAACTAGGTTGTATAAATCCTTTGCTTAGTAATTCATCTAATTGCTTCTTTAATTCTAGCATTTCGGTAGGAGCTAATCGATAAGGTGCCTTGGCTATCGGTGTAGTTCCTGGAATTAGATGAATCCTAAATTCGACCTCTCTATCTGGTGGTAACCCAGGTAAATCTTCTGGGAATACATCTGGGTATTCTGAGACTACAGGAATTTCCTTGAGTTCTTTGCCTTTAGTACAAATGATTACTGAAATCATATATACTATTCCCTGTTTTCGTTCATAATTAGCAACTTTCATTACTGATATGAACTTTAATGGCTTCCGAGGTTTATCTCCTGCAATCTTAATTACTTCTCCCGTAGGTGCTTGAATTTCTATAAAGTTTCGATCACAAATGATTTGAGCATGGTTGGATATTAACCAATCCATTCCTAACACAACATCAAACTCAGCTAATTTCATAGGCAATAGGTTTGCAACAAATTTATGACCTGAGAGTTCTATTTCTACTTTTTGCAAAACCTGATTAATTTCTACTGAATTCCCATCTGCAGTTTCAACGGTAAAAATCTGCCTAACGGTAGTTAATGGTAACTTAAGAGCTTGACAGAATGAAGTATTTATAAAACTTTCGTTTGCACCAGAGTCAAATAATACTTTTGCATAGACGTTGTGAACTAAAAACGTACCGGCTATCACATCCGGAATGAGCTCTGCTTCTTGAGTAGTTAGCTGAAAAGCTCTGGCATTTTTCTTAACAGTTCCTTCAACTGGTTTGCCTTTGTTATCGGTGATTTTGTTCAGTTTAGGACATTCGGTTTTGTAATGTCCTGTTTCCCCACAGTGAAAACAGGTTATAGTTTTCTTCTTACAGTTTTCTTCACTATGGCCTACAGATTTGCAGAAGTTACAAATTGCATTGCATTTTCCAAAGTGCTTCCTTCTGCAATTTCTGCAAAAAGGCGGGATTGAAGATTGTCTCGCTCCTTTCTTTTTGAAATTACTACTATTACCCACCCTGAATCCTTGGGTAATTTTCTGAGCCAATTCTTTCTTCCTATCTTCATCTCTTGTGCGGATCAGTTCGTCGGTTAGGGTGTTAGCTAATTCTACTGCATCGTCAATAGTACGAGGTCTCGCAGCCTTGACGATATTGCGAATTTCGCTAATTAATCCCCAAATATATCGAGAAATGAGTACTTGTTCTGGCGAAGCCAGGTTAGGTACCACTCTCGCATATTCAAAGAATGTCGAAGTATAACCACGACAATCTACCCCTGTCATTCGATAATTGAGGAACTTATTTGCCATTTGTTCCTTCTCATACTCAGGACAAAATTTTCTTTCAACAAGATTCTTAATTCTTCCCAAGTCATAGCATAAGCCACCCGTCTTCCTTTTGCCTGCAGCACTGTGTTCCACCATTCTAGTGCTCCTTCCTTAAACAGATTTGAGGCATACATGACTTGATCTTCTTCAGCACATTTACTTATTGCAATTACTGCTTCGGTTTTCTCTAACCATCGCAGTGTGGTAGTTGCTCCTTCGTTGCCTGCAAATTCAGCGGGTTTACAAGCAAGGAATTCTTTGAAAGTGCAACCAGGTGTTGCAGCTTTTCGCTTTTTAGGGCGCGGCGTGTGCTGAGATTCATTGTCATGATTAACATGATCATTGCCCCCGTTTATACTATTACTGAAATTATCTTCGATAGTATGTTTACTAGGAACGATATGTTGCGGATCGTTCGGATTTTTCATAGCAGCAACGAATATTGGAACTGCGTTGGCTATTCCTTGAGCAACAATATTTTCAATATCTTGTTTGGTCATATATTGATCTTCTGGGTGTTGCTCCGATTGATTAACTTCATTTACTGGTTCATTACCATTATTTGCCATCTGATGATAATTTATTATGAGTAATTAGCAATTAGCAATTTATACAATTAATCGAACAATTTATAACACATAAAGTCAAAATTATCGATTTCTCGATTCCATTTTATATCAGTATAGTATGCATCAATACACACCGATATTTTACAATGTTTTATTCGTTATGTTACAACTGGTTTCACTATTTACTGTTACTATTATACAAAGATAGCTTTACCACCCTCCTACTTGTCATCCTAAAAACGGAGTTCCCTCTCGTCATATTTCCAAGCAATATGTCCCCCTATCTCCCTAATTCTATTTCCTGCATCCATCAATTCTTCACCGAAATGGCGAAGTTCAGCCAGATTTTCATTGCTCATTGGTGGATTAGGTAGGGGTTCTGGGTCGAATTGTGGAAGAAAGGAATAAGGGTCGTTGACAATATTTTGGAATTGCCAATCATTTGTCCACCATTCTTCCATTTCTACAGGTTGGAAGTGTACTATTGGATCTGGGATTGCTGGTCCAGAGTTCAAAGGAAGTGGATTTTCAATAGGATAGGTAAAAATATTCGTATTGACAGGCTGTAAAGTATCACAGTTTGCCAATAGAATATCTACCTGGTCCTGAAAAGTTAACCTTTGGTTTTGGTTGGAACTTTCCCCAATTTCTGCCTGAGTTGGTCTAGAACCTTGCCCTATTTCTGTTTCTATCTCTTGAGAATATTTATCAAACTGTTCCTCCATTTGCCTAGACTCGTTATTGGCTTCAGTTTCCTTTTCTTGCTGATTAGAGTTTTCCTGGATTATAATTGCCTTTCCTTTTCCTAAAGGGTCGTTAATTCTAGGCGGTTTTGTAACTGGCTTTTTCTTACGTATACGGCTTCCCCACACATAATTTTTCTTTTTCTTTCTTTTTGGTTTGGTCAATGGTGGAGTAGGGAATTTTACAGGTTGGTCCACATCAGCAAAATATCCCGTAAATTCATGAGAAACTTCTATATTTACTGGGTACAGATTGAGGTTCTGTAAAGCTTCAGATATCTCGTTCATGCTGTGTAGCATATATGCAAAAATGCACAAAATATCAAGTTAAAACTTTGGAACAAAGTTTAACAAATAACCATGGAAGTTTTATTGCACACTATTTGTACAAAATACAGGGAAACACACTCAGATTTATTTTACTAAATTTTATTTATTTACTTATTGGGAAGTGCTGCTTGCTAAATTTAGGGCATCTAGAGATTTGCATTTCCTGCCATAGTGGCTAACATATACAAATTGGCCCATTTTTCATCGAGTTTATTTTCCCAAGGTGATTTCTTAATTAACTCCTGGGTTTCCTTTTTAATCTTCTTTTCTCTGATTTGTTCCTTACTTTTCTCAATAATCATATTCCTTTTTCTAGCAGAAAGCGGATATTCATAATTCGCTTTTTGCACAAATATTCATTCTTCAGGAATTGTAGGGAGCTTTGAAAATTTAGTTTTGGATGAACTTCCCTCTTCGTAAATTGATCTATCTAATTTAAGATAGATATCTTGTAACTTTTGTTTACCCATACTGTAACTAACAAATAATCAGTTAAAAGCATATAAACACATAATCACGTAATAGTAATCAGGAAAAATTAAGTATCGTTTAAATACTTAATTAGCTTAACTTAGTGGCTCTGATACCACCTTGTTTCTGTCACGGCCCCCGACCCGGTTTGACCCGTTTCAGGAGCCACGGGACAGAAATCCTGCGGTACTTTATTTATTGTGAGTTTAGCAGCGGAAATTTTATTTACAGGATCGGCTAAGTTAAAATTTTTCCCGATTATTTTAATTCACAATTCGGGATAAAACCCCGATAATTTACAATAACAAGATTTTACTGATCAAACATATTTCTTTATTTTATATTGAGCCACTATCTTAAGCTTGAAATGCTTCCCCTGCATTTTTCCTGAATTACAGCAGATCACCTGAAACATGTTTGAAAAAGATTTTGTCAGCGGGGAAATACTGAGTGAATTATTCTAGTTACTGGAAATTGACACATTTGTTATAATTCACAGTGGTAAGATCTTTTACAATGTTTCTGATATCAACCAACTACCCACAGTACTTTACCACTCGACCCATTGGCCCACCTGTCCAATGGTGTCTGTGATTATGGTCATATCACCCAATGGCTGCCCCAATGGTGACGATTATCAAGTAATGTGCACAATACCCCACATACCGGCTGCAATTTGGTGATTACATAAACTTAATCACTGTAAGTTATAATTCTGAAAATAATTTGGAGTATTGTAAAGCAGTTAACAACTCACAAACTGTGAGAAAAGAGTTTATAAAAGAAGAATAACTCACAAACTGTGAGAAAAGAATTTACAAAAGAGGAATAACTCACATTGCAGATTTAGTACTGACAGAATATGATTTTAGCCCTGTTAACCTAATTTCAACAATAATGCACACAAAACAGGGTTAGTGATCAATACAGCAGTTACGATAACTCACGAGATCAAATTCTCACAAGGAATGACAAAGTGCAATACTTCAACTCATTTATCGAATTGATGACAAACGACAAAGTATAATACTTCAACTCTTTTATCGAATTGACGACAAACGACAAAGTATAACCCAATGTGGGCGGCACTTAGACATTCTTTGGATATATTGATCCCGGAAACTAAATCGTAATAGCGATCGAGTAATTACCCTGTTCTGCGGCAGCACCTCGTGAACAGTGTGTGTTTAATTGTGATATAATAGCCTAATATCGACGTATAGACAACAATTGAACGTCGCTTTTGTACCAACAGTCGACTGCCAAGGTCGGCTATTTATAGCTCGAAATTCGACTCGCATACGGACCGTATGCCTGGACCTTTGCGGTCCGTAAGGGAGCCGGTTGGCTTACGGTCCGTAAGGACTAACCCTTACGGTCCGTAAAGGGTGCGATCTAGCTTGTAGACTAGCCTTCTCAGTGGTATAGGTCTGCTGAATCAACAACATTCGAATTTCCATAATTTACAACGCATAATTCGAGATAAATATCAATTAGGGTTTAACCTCCCTGAGTTTTAGGGGCCCTGATCCTGATTCCGATTATTCCGGAAATTTCAGGGTTAGTGCGGAATTACTTGGGTGTCTCAATTAGGGTTTCCTTATTGACTAATTATTATTCTAATTATTAATTTTAGTAAGAGTTGTTACAGATACAATCCTAAAGGGTCGGATTATTGAAAGATAATGAATTAAGTTATTAATGCAAATTGTGGTAGGCCCCGCTTTCGGCGGTGACGTTACCCTCGGCTAAGTAGTCTGAGTCAGCAGGGATACAGTCCTAAATAGCCGGGTTATAGTATTAATAGTAGTTAACTTATGAGGGGGTCAAAGAGTTTGGATCCCCGCCATCCAATACCTATGGGCATTGAAGGAGATCCTACTAAATTTGACCCAGGTCCCAAGCAGGAACTCTAAATGCTGAACAAGGGCAAGACCCTTACCAAACCGTTCCCTTAACCCCCGACCAGGTAGCCAACATACCTCCATATAGACCGTGGAGATATGAATGGTGAAAATCTTTTATTTTATATAGACAGTAAAATAACGCCAAGACACCACGGACAAACGATAAGGAAAGATCACCTTCGACATAAGTAACTAGTTATTAAAGTCATTAATACAAAACCAAATAAAAAGTGCAAAAGATTAAAAATAAAAAGTATTATACTAAACACTTGTCTTCACCAAGTGATGTAAGAGACTTAGGCAAACATGGCCTTGATTGTCAAGAACTCTTACGATCAATCTTGGATCCCGAGACGACTCACACACTCTACGATGGACAATGGATGATGGTGGTGGATGATGGTATTATGGTGGTGGTGGGTGGTGGATGAAGTGTGAGAGAGGTGGTGTGCCAAGGGATGAGTTGGAATGAAACCAAGCACTCCTATTTATAGGCTGAACAGAAGGCTGGGCACGGCCCCGTGTCCGCTGGACACGCCCCCGTGCCCGTCTGACACTCTCTCTCCTCATTAATTGTAATTCGCAATTACAATTAATGCGCCTGCTGTACTTTCACCACGCCCCCGTGCCCGCTGGACACGGCCCCGTGGTGGGCAATAGAAGCTTCTATAGGTTTGTCTTTTCTGCTGCTTCTTGGGCACGGCCCCGTGTCCGCTGGACACGGGGCGTGTTCAGTCTTCTGTTTTCTCTTCTTTGCCTTGGAGGATGCCGTTGAGGGTCCGGGCAGTCTACTTTTATTCCTTTTCTTGTATTTATGCTAGAATTAGTTGTCTTTTTGCTTCTTTTGTGAATTTGAGCTCATTTCATCCTGAAAATACAAAAGAAAGACAAAAACACTCTTTTTCCAACATTAATACTTAAAAAGGGTTAGTTTTATGCCTTAATTGATGTGATTTATATGTTGCATTTTACACACATCAAATACCCCCACACTTGAACTTTTGCTTGTCCTCAAGCAAAACTCTTTAAATGTGGCTTACACTCCCAAATGGAATGGGTAGAAGAGAAAGTTTTTTGGCTTGTCCTAGAGTGTCGGGAATCCAAGATCTTTGTAAGTTTTATTTTTATTTATTTACAATCCTATTCGTTATGATTTATTTAGAACGTTTCATAAGATAAATTACTTATTCGGGCATAGCATGCCTTATTAAAATTCCATTTATATACAAGTTCACATACCTCACGGGAGATCACTCAACACTCGGCCGAAGGTGTTAATTTTTTAGTGAATCACTCGAGAGCGGCATGGAACTTACGCCTTCCATAGGCTTGCCAAGCAATCAATCCTCCTCCTTTTTAACTTTTTACCTTTGTAAATATCAAGAGGACTTTTGGGTGAAGGGTTAGGCTTGGGTTAAAGGTGGGTGGTTGGGTTAGTGGTTAGTAAAAGGGCGAAAATCGTAAAAAGCGTCGGTTTTCGTGACACACCTTGTTTTTAGTGACTTTTTATTTTGAAGTATTTCTACAAACAAGCTTTTATATTGCTTTTGTTTGTTGTTGACTTCATCATCGTTCATATTTTTTTTTAGTCACATAAAATAGCGAGCTTACGAAAAACCGAGCTTGTTACTAAAATAAAGGGTGAAAAATAAAAAGGGTTTTTGGTGGGTGAAAAGGTTTTGGGGTAATGAAATGAAAGGTTTAGGCTCAAAGGGGCTAACTAAGGGGATTTTGGGTAGGTGGTAAAAAAAATGAAAAATAATGGTGTAGAAAGAAAAAAATTGGTTAGTCCTAATGCCTCCATCATTTACTTACTTGGGTTTAAGTTGGTAAGGACCGGGAATGTATCGTCGTGGCAAGTTCTAGAGTTGTAAGAACCAAGCGGCTATTCACACAAGAAACGAAAAATGAGCATTTAGTCTAAAGATGTATATTTGTATGCTCAATAAAGGCTCAAAACTCACTTTTGTGGGAATGGGTTTCTAATGTGATCAAGTATATATAATCGAATTTTTAACTAGACTTGTTATGCCGTTTCGTAATTTTCTTATGTTGGTTCTTTATTATCACGACGCTATCGGTTGTAAATTTGTAAAAATATAACCTTTTTAGAACTTGTTATTCCCAAATTAAACCAAGACAAGCAAATAATAAAAAAAAACGAAAGGTTTTTGAAAAAAAAAAATTGGGGTGTTTAGCGGTTCCAATAGAGTTTTGTGTAAGGCTTGTATTTAGGATTTGCAAAATTCAAGGTTTTAGCATCCCCCCCACACTTAAATTACACATTGTCCTCAATGTGTCCCAAAAATAATATTTTTGGTTGATTAGAATGTGTAAAAGTGGGTTAAAAACAAAGATTTGTGTTACTGGCATCCTGGACACGGCCCCGTGGTGACCGGGCACGGCCCCGTGGTCAAGTGCCAGTAACAGAATTTAAAGAGTTAAGACAGAAGCCTGGACACGGGGGGCGTGTCCGCTGAACACGGCCCGTGTCCAGTTACCTGAACTGGGTGTTTTTCTGCAGGTGGCTCAGCACGGGGCCGTGTTGGTTGGGCACGGCCCGTGTTGAGCCTTCTGTGATGGAGATTTGTGTCGGGTTGCTCTGTTCTTCGTGCATGGGTCCATTTTTCTCGTTCCCTTTTTCATCCATTACCACCATGAGTGTGTTTTATTCATTAATAACCACCAATCTTAGAAACCATCATATCATTGCAAACATAGAGAAACATTACATAAAGACTAAAAATTACATAAATATTAAGTCGTGGAGTTCTAGCCCTATGTTTTATTATAATTAGCAAAATTTCCAAGAAGCTATTGATCTTGGTTAGATAAGGCCTTTAGAAACTCCTTCTTCCGGGCGTGGTCCTCCTCATATGTCGGCGAGCCACTCCTCCACCTCCCTTGGAAGGAGAAAAGAGGGCTCATTTGCATTAGTTTGAGGAGTCTCGACTTCCGCTGGAATTTCTTGTGGGTGTTCCATGGGAGGTTCCGCGGGAAAGTCTTCCCACCCGGTAGGGTTGTTAACCCCTAGTGCCAAGTTCCAGTCCTGTTGTGGAAGGACTGGTTCCATTGGAGGGGCTACAAGAATGTTTAACCTTTGGTGCAAAAGGTTAATTTCTTGAAAGCTACTTTCGAGTCCCATTGTAAGATCGTTGATACGGTCAATTAGGACCTCCTCTACTGACGTCATTTCGTCGAGAGCTTCCCTCAATGCTATTACATAGTGCACAAGAGTAGCTTCAACGGATGGCCTTCTTCCCCTTCGACTGTTTGAGGAATGAACGGATGATGTTTCGCCGTTTTCACTCGCCATTCTACGAAAAATAAACCAAAAACGGTTTATGTGATGAAACAGTTTCTGGACACGGCCCCGTGCTCATTGAGCACGGCCCCGTGTTCATCTTTCTGCAGAATTTTGAAGCAAGGAATCTTGGGCTTTTAAGTTATTTTCTGAATTTATGTAAGCTTTTTGGTCATAAATAACTTTAAACAATGTTACACAACATGTTTTTACCAAGATTCCATGAACAAAACCCATTGTTTTCTACCACAAAGGTTGAAGGATTCAAACTTTTGATGGTAGTTCTTGAAGAAAGATGAAAGAAGAAGGAAATGTCTAGAAGAGGAAAGGACAAGATGGGTTGTTGGAACCTTCTTTTAGACTTACCTAGGATTGTTTGAGAGAAGATTCCTTCAAATCTCTGTCCCAAGTTGGTCCAAATGTGCAGAATTCTTGGCTGCATTTATAGAAAATGACAGCTTTCTGGACACGGCCCCGTGTTCGCTGGACACGACCCCGTGTGCAGATGGGATTCTGACACAGTTTGTCCGTATTCTGACGTTCTGATCAGAAGGGAATCTTTTGATGAACACGGGGGCGTGTTGGCCGGACACGGCCCCGTGTCGGGAAGCTGTTTTATGAAGTTTGTTGCTCCTAAGGAGCTTATTTATATCGGGTGGTTCTTGATTTGTGGGAACAACCCCAAAGTGCCTAAGATACCTTAATTGTCCTATACTAAGGCGAGAACGCAAGAGGTTATCGGTGAGGGTAATTCCTATTTTCATTCTAGGTGGACAAGTCCAACCCTTTTCCGGGCTCTCGTTAAAGAAGGTGTATGCCGAATCGCTCAGGTCTATGTATGCATCGAACGAAGTCGATGGGGAGTCCTTCACGGCACAATCGGCACAGGGACGACTATCGTCCAAGTCTTTTCTAGGTATGAAGGTATTTTCGGGAGCAACGAGGTTGTCGGAATGCGGTTCCAACATTTCCTCATGGTCATCATCTTGGGATGGATTGATAAAATCCTTCCTAAGTTCTTTTGATCAATTGAGAATTAGTTCTTCTAGCTGAAATAACTCGTCAAGGAGCATTTCCCCTAGAATATCTGGCTGGGCGCATTCGAGGGAGAGATAGTGCTTATTTTTACTTTCGCCCCTCTTAAGGTTACAAGGAATCGGTGGGTCTATATAGTGGGGCCTATAATTGAGAAAATAACATTTTAATTCCTCATGTTCGCCTCCACATAATCGACACCACATACCATAAGAGTGCCGAAAGTAAAAAGAATTACTATCACTCATGTTTGTGTCAGAAATTACCAACCGCCGGGGTCTAACGGTTCTGTTTTCAGTAAGAGAATCTTGGGCACGGGGGCGTGTTGAGTGGACACAGCCCCGTGTTCAGCTTACTGTCTGACTTAAAACAGGATTGCCAGTTCCAATGATTGAGCACGGGGGCGTGTTCAGCAGGCACGGCCCCGTGCTGAGCTCTGCAGAAGCTGAAAAACTAAGAAAAATCCTAAAAATTAAAAAGAAAAATAAAAATATGATTAGGCCGTTGATTCCTAACTTTCTTAAAATCCTTGTGTTCCCCGGCAACGGCGCCAAAAAAACTTGATGTGCGTGAAGTGTGTTATATTTTAGATGTATAATTAAGCCCCTTTTTACACTTTTAGCCAAGTTTTAAATTTATAAAACACGATATTTACTAACACTAAACACACATATGGGCAAGTGCACCCATCGTGGACGTAGTATAGTGTTGGTAAGATACCGAGGTCGTCCAAGGACACAAGAGCTTTTAATACCGGTTTATCCTCAACGTCTAATCAAATCAAAAAGTGAGAAAAATGTTTTAAACTAAGAAAAATAAAAACTAACTAAATACTGAAAAATAAAATAAAATAAAAACAGATAGACAAGATGAATCACTTGGATCCGACACGTGTATTAGTATAACCTTTGATTATTTTCGCACTTTTGCACTTGTTTAAGAGATTATCTTAGTTATTGTAGTAGGCCCCTCTTTTGAAGGCGACGTTACCCTCAACCCAGTAGTTTGAGTCAGCAAGGATACAATCCTAAAGGGTCGGATTATTGAAAGATAATGAATTAAGTTATTAATGCAAATTGTGGTAGGCCCCGCTTTCGGCGGTGACGTTACCCTCGGCTAAGTAGTCTGAGTCAGCAGGGATACAGTCCTAAATAGCCGGGTTATAGTATTAATAGTAGTTAACTTGTGAGGGGGTCAAAGAGTTTGGATCCCCGCCATCCAATACCTATGGGCATTGAAGGAGATCCTACTAAATTTGACCCAGGTCCCAAGCAGGACCTCTAAACGTTGAACAAGGGCAAGACCCTTACCAAACCGTCCCCTTAACCCCCGACCAGGTAGCCAACATACCTCCATATAGACCGTGGAGATATGAATGGTGAAAATCTTTTATTTTATATAGACAGTAAAATAACGCCAAGACACCACGGACAAACGATAAGGAAAGATCACCTTCAACATAAGTAACTAGTTATTAAAGTCGTTAATACAAAACCAAATAAAAAGTGCAAAAGATTAAAAATAAAAAGTATTATACTAAACACTTGTCTTCACCAAGTGATGTAAGAGACTTAGGCAAACATGGCCTTGATTGTCAAGAACTCTTACGATCAATCTTGGATCTCGAGACGACTCACACAATCTACGATGGACAATGGATGATGGTGGTGGATGATGGTATTATGGTGGTGGTGGGTGGTGGATGAAGTGTGAGAGAGGTGGTGTGCCAAGGGATGAGTTGGAATGAAACCAAGCACTCCTATTTATAGGCTGAACAGAAGGCTGGGAACGGCCCCGTGTCCGCTGGACACGCCCCCGTGCCCGTCTGACACTCTCTCTCCTCATTAATTGTAATTCGCAATTACAATTAATGCGCCTGCTGTACTTTCACCACGCCCCCGTGCCCGCTGGACACGGCCCCGTGATGGGCAATAGAAGCTTCTATAGGTTTGTCTTTTCTGCTGCTTCTTGGGCACGGCCCCGTGTCCGCTGGCACGGGGCGTGTTCAGTCTTCTGTTTTCTCTTCTTTGCCTTGGAGGATGCCGTTGAGGGTCCGGGCAGTCTACTTTTATTCCTTTTCTTGTATTTATGCTAGAATTAGTTGTCTTTTTGCTTCTTTTGTGAATTTGAGCTCATTTCATCCTGAAAATACAAAAGAAAGACAAAAACACTCTTTTTCCAACATTAGTACTTAAAAAGGGTTAGTTTTATGCCTTAATTGATGTGATTTATATGTTGCATTTTACACACATCACATCAAATTTGATAAAAATCGACAAGCCAAATTAATTTTTGAAAAAGATAATTAAAAAGTAGTGATAAAACAAAACGAAAGACTTGCATGTTTATCTTTATATTTGTTGGTGCATATGTCTGTCAACTTTGTCATGTATCGAGTCTTGTATTAGATTAGAAAGATCAGGGCATGATATTCGAGAAAGTTGAGATATATATAGGTTGGAGCCATTTCGCACGAAATGGACTGGGCCATTTCGCACGAAATGGTGCTTGGTCAATCCGCACGAAATGGTGATTGTCATTTCGCATGAACTGGGCATTTCGTGTGAGACTGTTTCGTACAAAATGGTGGGCCTATAAATATGTTCCTTGGAGATTTCATTTGTAATGATTTGATTCCGGTAGCAAAGCTCTGCCGAAGTGTCTCCAGCATTGTAAAACGACCTGATATCAATACAGAGACAGTTTAAAGTGAATCTAAGACCAAATCAGCTGTAATAACTCCGATACGTTTGTTTCCGCCTCTCGTATTGGACGAGATCTCTTCTGAACGACTCGTTTGGTCGTGCAAACAATCCTACAAGTGGTATCAGAGCTCAGGAGGAAGAGTTCTTACCATTTCAGCTGAAAATTCTGTTTTCTGCACCTTCTTTTCAAAATTAACTGAGTTTTCACGGATAAAATGGCTTGAATTTCACATATAATGTGCGAAACAGTATTTTAAAAAACCCTTGAAAGAATCAGACCTTAATTCGAAGTAAAACTTGATCAATTTGTTGAAAAACTGTCCGAAAGTGTGACGTCAGATCCATTTCGCACGAATTGGATCCATTTCGTTTGACTTTGCATTCATTTCGCACGAGACAGCTTCCATTTCGCTTCAATGATTCATTTCGTTTGAATTTGCCTTCATTTCGTACGAAATAAGCTTTCATTTTGCACCAAAGGCCATTTCGCTTGAAACAATATTTCATTTCGCACGAAGTGGGAAACAGGTTCATTCCGTTTAAACAGTCCATTTCGCTTGAAAAGATCATTCCGCTTGAAAGGTTCATTTCGCTTGAAGAGGTTCATTTCGTTTGAAAGTGTTTAGTTTGTGACCTTTTGATAATCGAATCATGGAAAACGAGTTCTATAATGCCTTTGCTTCTCCGATCACTATAACTCAGAATACAATGCTAGAAAATGAAACGGGCACAACGCAAAAACCGCCTAAGCTTATGAGTATTGAGGAGTATAGTGGATGGGCCAAACATTTTGAAAATTGGGTTCAAGCATATTACCTAGATGCATGGGATTATACTGAGTTTCGATATATTAGACCAGTTAAGGACGACGGAAAGAAGGTTGATATTAAAGATTTAAGTGTTGAAGAGAAATAGAAATATAAAAATGAAAAGTTGATGGTTAGTCTCTTGCAGCAAGCTATTAAGGAAGAAATCTTGATTTTACTACAACACAACGGAAGTGAACATTCAATATGGAAAGGACTAAAATCGAAGTTTGTTGGTAGTAAAGAGATGATCAAGAACAAAACGTCGCTTATGAAGAAAGAATTTGATCTATTCCGTGGATTAAGAACTGAAAACACCAAGCAAATTATAGAAAGATATTGCAATTTGGTGAAGAATATGAAAAGATTGAACATCAATAAAGATAAAGAAGAATTGATTGAAAAATTGGCCGATGCGTTGCCACAAGATGTCTGGGGCACGTATCTTATGATGTTGAAAAATAAACCTGATTTTGACAATCTAACACTGAGTGATTTTATTGAACAACTTGAAGCTCAAGAGATGGAACAACGAAAGATAGCGAGAATGAAGAACTATGATGGTGAACAAGGCATTGGTCTATATTACAAAGATGGTACTATTGATAGGACCAACATTGCTCCAAAGATTGAAACTGCTTTCAATGCAAAAAGTTCTTCTGAAGGCTCATCTCAAGGATCAAGTAGCAAAATTGGTTTTTCTTCATATCCATCGTTCGATCCAAATTTTTCAGCAACAAAGAGCGGCAAAGTTCTACAATGCAACATTGCACAAAATCTTGAGAATGATCAAAATTACTCGGGAGAAGTTGCAAAAAGTCATATGTCTTTGTTGGTGACTGTGTTAGAGTCTTATGGGAGTTTGATTGCAGGAAGGATCGTTGACAAAAGAGGATTACGATCAGATCGATGCTGAGGAGATGGAGTTAATGGATATAAAGTGGTGTTTGGCTAGCGTGTTGAGAAGAGCTGAAAAGTTTAAACAAATTACGGTAAGAGATGATTTTCGTGATGCAAATGTTTCTACTTTAGGATTTGATAAATCTAAAGTTACTTGTTTTCATTGTAGGGAAAAAGGGCATTTCAAGCGAGAGTGCACAAACCGCGAAGCAAGTGGAGCTCAAAACCCTTTCAACAACAATGATTATTATCGGAAAGCGATTTATCATCAAGTTAAGTTGCTCAACAGACGTATCAACAACAACCACAAACTGCACATGCAAGGAAGGAGATTGAAGAATCAAAGAAAGCGTATCTTGTTAATCAAGATGATGGAAGATCGTCAAAAGGATTTACTTGGGACAAATATATTTTGGTTGAGAGTAAAGCATGTTTGACAGATCAAGATGATGAAAGGCTTCCAAAAGATTTTAGTTGGGATGATTTTGATCCTAACAAGACTTCAGATCATAAAGCTTTTGTTGCTCAAGTTGTTGAAGATGATGATAATGATTATTGGGCAAATAGTATGAAAGAGCATTTAAAATATCTAGCCGAGAAAGATGCTGAAAAGGCTCGAATGGCAAAGAAAAAGGAAGCTAAAAAACAAGATGATAGTGATGATGATTATGATGCAGAAAGAATGAAAGAGCTTTTAAAATTTCAAGCCGAGAGAGACGCAGAAAGAAAGAAAGGTAAGAATGATGAAGAAGAGGTTCGAGTGATAAAGCAGAAAGAAATTCCAGCCTTCGAGATTAAAAAAGAAGTTGTTGCAGAAAAGGTGTCTGAGAATTGTGAAAACTGTGAGACTATAAAGAAGCAAAACAATGAGTTGATTCACAACATGAACAGATTAAAAGAATCATATGATGTCTTAAACAAAGCAATGAATTAATACAATGAGTCAAGCAGTGAACAAGCAACATCAATGAAGACACTCAATGGAGCGTACATGATAAAGCAAGAAATGGTCAATTATTACATTGGGATATGTGCTGAGCTTGAACAGAAGTTGGAAACTCAGAGAATCGAAACTGAGAGAGTAAACAAGTTGTTGAAAAGTTACTCATGTTGTTCTTATGTGATTGACAGGATTTATCCTACAGTTGAAGGCATGAAGACGTTTGAAGAAGAACCATCTGAAGAGAAGAATTCTGAAAAGAAGAAGGATACTGAAGTGAAGATCTCTAGTAAAAAACAAAGTGTCAGTTACAACAAGTGTCCACCCCCGCTTGAAAATGGATATTCTCCACGAAATCCAAATTCAGAAAGAGTAAAAAATGCAACCAATTTACAGTGGGAATCTGAGCCTTCAGATAAATTGCCAGACAACATTGATGTCACTTTCACATCATCCGACACTGATCAGGAGTCCGAGTTAATTAAGAAAGTGGTCGATCAAGTGTTGGAAAAAGATGAAACGGAGGAGTCAAAATCTGAGTCCGACATTTCAAGTCTAAAAGACAATAAGGGCAAACGGGTTTACAATAAAGATTTCATGTTATCGCAAAATAATTTGAATGAAGAAACATTCAAAGTAGCATATACTTTGAATGATTCTGACAAATTATATTCTGATGAAGAATTTCCAATAAGGGGTGTTAAAATTGAAATGATTAAAAAGATTTTCAAACTAACAGAAATTAATATTTCTGAAATAAAAGATGTAAATCTTGCTGAAAAACCTAGACCTTACACCTCAAGGGTTCAACAAAGATTAAACAAGAAAAAGGGTTACAGTTCTGGTTCAGGTTATCCAAAGAAACCAAACCATAACGGTAATTTTAAAAAGAAGGGATTGGGTTTTATTCCACCAGAAAATCATAAAAATGAGAAAACCTATAAACCAAAACTGTGTTTGTTTCAGGAATATCATCTGAAGAAGACAAAGATCACTTGTTCAGAAAGCAGACAAACAAAGAATTCCTTGCTAAGAAGCAAGAAGGAATGAAGAATGAAACTGCTCAGAAGAAGAAAGAGACAAGAATTTGTTTTCAATGCAACAAAGTTGGTCATATTGCCAGGAATTGTCCAAAGGCAATCCAAACAAAACAGGGAGTCTCTGAAAAACTGAAAGAAAAAATGGTTAAGAATGAATCACCAACCAAACAATTTAAAGTTTTCAAAAATTCAAAGTTTGAGGTTGGTGAATGTTCAAAAAGTTTTTTACAAAAGAAAAGTGAAACTTAACAACCAAAAGTGGGTTGTTAAGAAATTAGATGATAGTTATAGCAATGATTCTGATTCGTCAAAATCAGAGGAGCTATTTTCTGGCGATGAATCTGACTCGTCAAATTCAGAGGAGCCACAAGTTGAAGTGAAAGGTGAAAATTCAGTGCCGCCATTGGATGATACAAATTTTCCACCATTGCGGGCTGAAAATTTAAAACAAAAAGTTGGCAAAATTGAGATTTCAAATCAATTTTTTTCTGAAAAGAAAGAATTTGATGTTGAAAAAGCTTTTAACCCCACAGTGCAAATAATTTTTGGAAAAATGATTGATGGGAAGGTCAAAGGGGTAAAGGAATTTTATGAGAAGTAAATGAAGAAACCAGATGAAGATGGGTCATCCCAGGTTAGTAATTGGGATAGAACCTATCATGATTAAACTCTGGACTTGCCGGAGCTCCCAAGTTGGTAATCGTGGAGCAAGAATTGGCATCATTCTTGAATATGTTTGTTTGAAAAGCATACAAGTGGTTGAAAAAGAGGTTTTCACCTACAAATGGTTAATAAAGGTCATTAAGTTGAACTTGATTTAACTTTCATATAAGTGATTGAAAAACAATGTGATGAAACCCCTAACCTACAAATGGTTGGTGAATTTCAACAAAACTATTTTTTTCGGAAAAACCGTTTTGATTAAAACAAACTTAAGTGTTTTGAAATCATAATGGGAAAATAGTTTGTTGTCAGGGGGAGTTCAGATTGTTTAAGCCAAGTGAATAGCGAATTGAACTAATTCACAACAGTTGTCACTTTATTTGTACAGTTTGTTTTCAAATTTTTTCTTGAAAATCAAAATTTGAAACATAATTTTGATTTTAGGGGGAGTAAAATTTTAGAAATTTGAAAAATCCAAAAACATGATAAAATCCAAAAAGCCAAAAACATTAAAAATTTATAAACGAGTTTTGTTTTGAAAAAGAGGAAATGATAGTATATCAGTGGAATATCACAGCACGCTAAAGAATTGGAAAGTCAAATGTGATAAACGATCTCACGGATGAAATGTCAGTAGGTTTTTACTCATTCAGTAGATTGTCTTCGAGATATAAACCTAAATTCGAATAACTTGCTTATCTCTTGGGGAACATCTCTCAGATACATGGGTAACCCCCGAAATCTTGTTTGAAAGATTCTCTTTTTCTAACATACTAGGCCTTTGTACGTGGTGATATCTGGGGTATTATACCAGGACTTCTGATTTTGCGGGAGCAATAGCCTAGTCCTCGTATAATACTTTGCAATGCTTTAATCTTAAAGCTCACCCTCAGCATAAAAAATGCTAATCATGTGCTGTTGAAGAAAAGATCCCCAAACGGGACACACCGAAAGACGAGCCATCATCTCTTTGTCTGGACGGAAGTTCTAACCTGAGCTCTCATGGTCTCGCATTACCCAGTTACAGATATCATTAGTGTACATTCACCTGTAAGACTGAATATAGAAGTCTGGATATGGGAGTATATTCTGAGGTGGGACACGCGAATAAGTTAAGTGTATTAAAACACTAATCTCGTATCTCGAAACAGTTGAACTTTGTGTAAAAAATTAAGTGGATCAGTATACTGACACTCTAAGTGAATCGTTTAGAACTTAAAATGATTAAAAGCTTAACGGTGTTAGTGATTTGTCTCAAAAACTGATATGATCCTCTTACACAAACTCACAAAAATATTGTATGTAAATATTTCTTTACTGCTTTCCTTTAAATACAAAATCCAAATAGATTTTCAGTGTGTTTTAGCATAAGATTTTAAAAATTCAAAAAGATTTTATTTCGTCTTATTTTCGACAACTGATGTTGGAGAGCTGATTTTCAAAAATTCTAAGTGCTAAACTTGATGAACAACAAGTGAAGGGGAGTTTGTTTGAAATAAGAAAAGATTGTGAAATGATTAAATGGTTCAAATTTGAATGTTTTATATACCAGTGGTAAGCAGAGATTATAAATTTGTCAAATTTTAAATTTGAGGAATTTATTTTGAGGTAGAGTTTGTGCAGGTTAGAGCCAGGTTACGATCTTAGATCCAGTGAAAGATATAAGAGCCAGGTTTCCGATTCAAAGCCTGAAGATTGTGAATACCAGACTGCGATCCCAGTTTATCGAAAGGGGGAGTCTGAAGACAGTCAAGAGGGAGTCTGAAGATGCAAGAGCCAGCCTCTGATTCTTGTTCAACAAACAAATAGGAGTTTGAATGGTAAAGAGCCAGGTTTGAATCCTGCTGTTCACGCAAGTTGCTGATGCTGATGAACTTAAGGAATCAAGAGATCTGATCAAGAGAAGATAGAGTCAGATTGAGATTCAAGAAGAAGAGAGAGAGAAGATGAGAAATAGATTGATTGAGGATGCTTACAATGGAGAATACTTTGGAGAGAAGAAAGAAGACTGATAAAGACTGAAGGGTTGACATACCGAAGACTCGACACTGAAGACTTCGTCAACATCCAAGGGGGAGTCTGTTGGTGCATATGTCTGTCAACTTCGTCTTGTATCGAGTCTTGTATTAGATTAGAAAGATCAGGGCACGATATTCGAGAGAGTTGAGATATATATATATATATATGTTGGAGCCATTTCGCATGAAATGGACTGGGCCATTTCGCACGAAATGGTGCTTGGTCAATCCGCACGAAATGGTGATTGTCATTTCGAACAAAATGGGCATTTCATGTGAGACTGTTTCGTACGAAATGGTGGGAATATAAATATGTGCCTTGGTGATTTCATTTGTAACGATTCGATTCCGGTAGCGAAGCTCTGCCGACGTGTCTCCAGTATTGTAAAACGATCTGATATCAATACAGAGACAGTTTAAAGTGAATCTAAGTGCAAATCAGTTGTAATAACTCTGATACGTTTGTTTCCGCCTCTCGTATTAGACGAGATCTCTTCTGAATGACTCGTTTGGTCGTGCAAACGATCCTACAATATTTATACCCATTCCTCCCGTTTACGTGAGCATATTTTTGAGCCTTTACAGCTTTCTTGTCAAATGCTTCTTTGTTTTTGTGAAAAAATGAGTGAGCCGGATGTTTTATGTAATTTAGAACTTGTCATTTGTATACTTTTCAAAACCATGAATATGTGAAATTACATAGAAATGATAGAGGTATTTAGGATACCCTTTTGTGTTAGCCTTTTTTCTTTGTGAATATACCGCACCCAACGCTATCCATTAGTTCGCCATGTTGAGCCTATTTTCCATATTTTTCTCAAACTTTACCCAAAATTTAAAACCTACTTACCCAAAGATAACCTTTTCTCATTCACCCTTATTTTTGTTAAAATTCGGCGATAAGCTATCTAGATTAATATAAAGTTTAAAAAAAAAGTTTGTAAAAACTCTCTAAGGAACTAAGGAAAAACTATCAAGAAGAAAGATAGAGAGTAAATATATAAATAGAGTAAACTCCGAAGACCTACACAAGTAGCTTAGCAACGTGTTCAGAATAATAGAAAATAAAACGCTAAGTTTTTGGCCAAGTTTTAACCTATCTTGCCACTTTCAAATATCCATTCCATACCCAAAACCTTAGCCTATCATTACAACCCATCAAAGACCTCTTGATTTATGCTTTTCACATATTAATTGGTGGAGGTTAGATCTTTTGACAAGCTTATGACATTGCATGATTCATTGACTAGGCATCGAGTGTTTAAACATGCACATTATATGTATGATTCAGAAATTTAACCGAGTGTGTGTGAACATTGTGAGAAATATAAGGATTCACATGCTAAGTCATTTCGAAAGTTGAATTATTGCTTTATAATTATCCTTTCGAACATCTAACAAAGCTTGTTTGTTTTAAATCTTTGATGATGACTTTTTGAAAACTAAGTTGACCACCAAACAAATTAGTAAACCTTGTAAATATTCAGATTTGTTTCCATATTTTATTTTAAGTTTGCTTGAGGACAAGCAAAGTTCAAGTGTGGGGATGTTTGATATACGTTAAATTATACATGTTTTTATACCCCAAAACACTTCCGTTTTAAGCGTTTTTTTACCGAAAACACAACGTTTAGGTACCAAATTCGGTACTTTTATATTTTCAGGTCTTAAACAGAGCATAAAGGAAAAATCTGATGAAAACGGACAAATTCTGATGCATTTCTGATAAAAATGGCAAAAATATGATGAACTGCCAGGTATGGCACGACCGTGCCACCAGCGGCACTACCGTGCCGATCGAGCGATCTTGGAAGCACTGCCAGTGCGATCAGGAGTGCCAACTGTTTCTCGGGCCGCACTACCGTGCCACCCGAGGCATGACCGTGCCAAGGCCAGACCAGGGTTTCTGACCAACATTTATGATGAATGGCACTACCGTGCCACCAGCGGCACTACCGTGCCGATCTGATGACCGAGACAACTTGTCCACTAGGCTGACTCGGGATCGAAGAAAATGACGTCACCCGACAACACCTGCCGCACGACCGTGCCAAACTCGCACGACCGTGCCAATCTGGAAATCCCCTATAAATAGCAGCATTCGCTACTAGTTCAAGTGTTGGGTTTTTCTCCATGTTTCTGGGCGATTTCTGGGTTCCGAAGCATTCCTGATCAGACCACTTTGAAGCTTCAAAACCGAATGGAAGCATAACCAATCCAACCCATCAATTCCTTGCTTGTTTATGGTTCGATTCCTTGTTCTTGAACATGTATTTCTGATCATTTTACAAGTATTGAGCTGATATTAGTTTATGTTCAATGTAGTTTATGTAATAGTAATTATAAACTTGTTTCTTGAATAATCTTTATGTTGTAATCTTGTTTGTATGAAACTTAGTACTTTTTCTTGTTGAATCTTCATGATTATATAACGAATGTTTCATTGATGTTGAGTTCCTGATTATGTTTGATTATCTTGGATAATGAATCTGGGGTTAGTGGGATGGTAACTATTTCTTGATTAATCACTTGTTTGTAGACTTTGTTTACACCATGAAACCAGACCAGGGTATTGGTTTTATACAAGATATATGTTATTTTGATTAGGAATACTTTCTTGCATGTAAGGGTTCTAATGAATTATATGGTGTTGATTGCATGTTCTTAGATGCGGTTTATGATCCTTCTTTAGTAGTTTTGGTCTGAAATTGCTGACATGATAGATTTGTGTTTAAGACATGTAAAGGTGAAATTGTTTGTTATATGATCTACATAATTGCTTATCCTCGTGGCTGTATTGTGACCATCGGTATTGCTTTCTTTGATAAGTAAGGTTAGGAATCCACACCCAGTAAATAACCTATCTTTAAAGGTTCGCATGAATGAAATATCAATAGCTCGCTAATGAATGATTTTAGGTGGTTAACGCGTGACAATCGCGTTAACTTTCGGAAGAATCATAATGCTAGAAATCCAGACCCGGTAACTAGCTGTCTCGAAATTGGAAAATTGATTAAGTGCTTTTGTGACATATCTGATAGATAACATGTATAGGATGTTTGTGAAACAAGATAATAGTATATTTATGTTTTAGATACAATTTAGATAACTTAGTTAAACAACCATTCACCTTTTCTTATATCGGGTAAAACAATGACAAAGATTTAATACATTATAACACCCGTGTTCCATGGATCGATATTTGGCTCCTACCGATACTTTACTGCATATATGACGGGATACACTTGTCCTTTGTCGTGTGTGTTTTAATGTTAAGGTATAAACCATTTTTATAAATATAAAACACATTTCGTTGCATGTGAAAATACTATAAATAAATATGTATGTAAACATGTACGTCAGATGCGTCACCTCCCTGTAATTTAACCAAAAGAGGATTTAGAACTAAAATATAAGAAGATAAAATAAAATTGGGAAGAAAACAAACCAAAGAAAAAATCTAATATTGTTATGTAGAATGGTAGCAATACCCTCAAAGAAGGTGGTGGCTCGAATGTTAGACAATCTGCAATCTTTAAATCCTAAATTTGTAAATAAACTACATACAAAATCAGTTAAAAGAGTATCCACAAGTTACACCTGAGAGATCATATATATTTGCATTCTCTCGGAAGCTTCTTGTTTTAGTCATGGGATCATAGTCATAAGCATCACATGCTTTAATAAACTGCCCCTTTACCAGTTTATTCACATCAGCTCTGGCCTTTCGCGTACGATACTTACTCGCTTTTCAAATCCACAAGAAAGTCTTAGCTCAAAAAAGATTATATTCATGTATAAAACACCATATTGATGAAGCTTAGAAGTTATGCTCACTTTTGCATCTTCTTTTTCTTCCTTGTAACGAAGAACAACATCACTTCTGATGGTGGTACTCGTGTTGCACCAAGGCGACTCACCCATCGGAGCCATAGAAGAAGCTCCACAGTCTTGATATTCACCACCACTACTCTTACCAGTCAGACTTGAAAATGAAATATTAGACCGTAGATGTGCATAACATGGGCTCGGTTCAGTTTTTGCAGCTCATTAATGAATCCACAATAGTTGTGTTACTGCATGCTGGTTGTATTGTATTTGCAGACTCCTAAAACAACCAAACTTTAGCAAACTGTAAATTCATAAAACACGAAAATAGAATTAATAGTTTAAAGTGATACCTTTGTTCTTGGTTCGTAGGGGTTGATCCTTTAAGGATGTGATTTGATGGTTGTTCATCCTGAGGAAATTTTTACAAAAATAGATAAGTATGCTAACTATAAGATATGTGACTCATTTTCCAAATATTGATCTATTCGAATCAGTTTTGAATATTTTTTGTTGAGCCACCAAATGAAAAAACACCACTTGTTGATGCAGTTGTCAAGTTAGTAGGGTATGATAATCCTGAATCAAGCTGCATAACAACTGAAAAAAAAAACATGTGTAAGATTCAAGCAACAAATAAATTCATTTACAACGATTAACTTATTTACCTGGTTTGCTTTAATTGTTCCAAAAGTTGGGAAAATTGTAGGTTTATTTTGAGGGGTAACTGTATCAACTACGGAGATTGGTTGAGAAAGCACAAATGATTGAGTATCTCTACTCAAGGAAGTGTTCGTATAACATATATTTACTTGGAACAAAATAAAACAACATTAGACAATTTAACTTCACAATATTTCAAATAATCTCAATAAGCCCCATAAACTACTTTTTAATATAAAACAATTTTAGTCTTTGAAATGCTAATATAAATATTATATTGATTAGACATCAAATTTAGTTCTTACTCCTCGGTTTTGGACCGAAGGTAACTAAATAGTTTAAAACCAAACCAAATATTTAAAAGAAACCATTTTACTCCACCAATTTTAACTAACCGAGTAAATATTTTCAATTGTGACTTACCCATTCAAGCAATTTATTAGCATAGAAAAGTTCACATCTTGCAACAAAGAATACTAACCAACTGAGTGACTGACTCATTCAAGTTTCTCCTACAGATAATAATTTCCATGAAAATTCAAGATCAAAAGTATACCTTTGGACCGTCTACTTAAAACCCAACACATATAAAACAACTATTGGTCTCTATCTAAAAGGAAAGTTTCACACGGGCATTTCATCGAGCAATTGGTGTGCATTTATCAAAAATATTATAGAAATCTAGTATTTACTTCAGTTGAGCCCCATAATAATAATTTTAAGTAAGAATTCGTTTAATTTAAACATTTTAATGTAAGATCGAAAAATAATTAGAACCTGCAAGGCTGATAGTAATTCAATTCTTTGATCTTTGAGTGTAGCAGGTACATCAGTCGACACTTCTCCACCATTAGCATCTTCTTACAACATCTCTGTTACGCATATCAAAATCAAATTAACAGGATCTGATTTTCAACATACAATACCAAAGTAAAGATTGAAATGAGCAGAAGTTGGTTTAGAATTGTTACAACTTGTAATATTCTAAACACCACTAAGAAGATAACAACATTATAGGCACTTATTATTATATTTATTAAAGAACAATCTTGAATAAAATGGCATAGACATGTTTAACACAATATAATTAGCAATCTTAACTCTCCAATCTCGTACTGCAACACCATCGGGACAGGCTTTGCGACCATCAAATAGTAGAATCAGTACACTCATTCGATCCAAATCAATTACATATATAAATAGAAGAACAACAATCGAATAAACATCAAAGAACATTACATCTTCGGTAATGGCAACATGACGAATTAGATCTGGTTAATACGGTGACAAAATTAGGGCAAGAAGGACGGATGAAACATACCTGTGTGAGTGATGGAGTGATCTGATCAATTGATTCAGGAAAAGACATGATAGACATCCATATTGAGTTTGAGGTTACATATCGAAAAGACTACTAACGTACCAGATTATACGATTAAAACAATATGTGTTTGTCAAAACAAAATCCATCATAAAAATCATACAACGAAATTAGGGTTTTCTTATAACAACTACAAAATCACAAACAGAGATGGAATCCAACTTACCGATGCTTCACTTTCAAAGGATGATGAAGATAAAACAAAGCAGGCGACTTGAATGATCCTTTGAATCCTCCGATTAAAAGCAGTAAATTGTATATAGGCCTTAAAATTGGAAACGGTTCCATAATTTAGCAACAGATCTTACGGTAATTGATGAATCGTTCAACTTTCCATATATAATCTAAGAAGCGTTTCAAAGAAGAAGGAAGGAATTGTGAGGCGGTAAGGAGAATTCATTAAGAATTCAGAGAAATGGCGCCTAAAAACCAATTATATGGCAAAAGACCATTGCCACATCATGGTAAAATGGTCAACATTATTTTGCTTTAGTATAAGAGATTGATCATAAAGTTTTAATCAGCAAGGTATTGGTGGGGTTCTCATGGGTGGTCAGTTACCAGACAAAAAAAAAAGAAAAAGAAAAATCACCCAGTGTGAATTAGAAAGTTAAGACCGGCCATGGAGTTGACCCGAAACACCTGTACCAGCTATAGACAAATTCACAAATCTGTTACAACTTTTCATTTGACCCATGAAACGCTAAGCCATATTTTGCAAGAAATTTCACAAGTGCAACAATCCGTAAAATGACTTGTTTCCAATAATCTTTTTCTTTTTTAAATTGCTCATATGCCACTTTGTCAATTGTTTCTTTGCATTTCAACCTTTGGCGCAGTTCAAACCATTCATTCATATTCTTGAAATGTTCTAAACCAACTTCATGTTCTTTAAGTCTACCACTAGCATGTCTCCAACGCTTATAACCTTCATCATCCAACTCACCTTTAGAATGCCCCATTCTAAAAATTTACAACAAAAACAATAGAGTTTGTCAAGTTTTTTCGAATACACTAGTCAATCTCTATCACACGTCTCCCTATTTGATAGAATTCTAGTGTACATGGTATTAGAAAAATGTCTTCCAAATTTATCCACGGGCCCTTAACAACATCTGTATCTTTTTTTGGACCTTTCGTAACCAACTCAATAATCATGTCATTACTAAGCCCACCCCAATTGTCTTCGCCCACATTAGCTTCTTCATCTACATTCACATTGTCTTCACCCACATTATCGTCACCCAAGTTAGAACTAGAATTTTGAGTTTCTTTTGAAAAAAACTTGTGTGTTCGGTTTTGTTTTACTTTGTCCGCCTTTCTTTTCTCTTCCTCTAGCTTCCTCTTCTTACGTTTTTGATGGTCGGATAGATATTTGTATTTAGGAACGGGAACACGAAGTCTAATACTAATACATTTAAAGTATTAAACATTTAAACATCAAACAAAGTTTTATAGTATATGAAATCAGAATCACATTTATACCTCAACATATGAAATCAATCAGAATCACACACTAAGACATATTAAATCAGAATCACATATGAAATCAGTTTGACAGTTTTATACTTCCAAGTCTGCCGGTCTGCTGCGATGATGATGATGATCCCCTGCTGCGATGTTGATGATGATCTCCTGCTACGATGATGATCTCCTCTGCTGCTGTGATGATGATTGATGTCTTGATGAATCCCCAAGTCGTCTGATGTGAGAATTGAGATGATGATGAACGAACGTGAATGTTTCCCTTCCCAAGTCTGGTGCGACGTTTTGTTTCCCACAATTGCCAATTGGGTTATAATTTTGTTTATTAGTCACTTGGGCTTGTTAATTGGGTTTTAAAATTGGGTTATAAAACTTTTTATCATGCCATTTATAAAACTTTTAAGCAGACCATTATTTATAAAAACATCTAGATTATATATATATATATATATATATATATATATATATATTAAAAACTTTTCGGGCCCTATACTGATTTGAGCCATGATTGCAGACCCATCCTGCACCTCCCTATAGCCGGCCCTGAATCTGTACCTTGGAAAAAAAAATTGCTTTTCTGCTTCTTTAGGTGTCAACAGTTGAAGACTGGTAGGATCCAAGATTGCTTTGCACTCCATCAAAGCCGACATGTGGTCTGCACCAAATATCACTCACACATGACTAAGGCGTGTACATTTTTTTCAACGACGAGTAAGGTATGTATATCGATTTAAATAATTGCATTTTGTTATCAAACAGAGACCGATAAAGAAAATATTAAGTGGCAAGCACCTCAAACAGATTAGAGGTACTTGTTATAAATCAAATAACATAATAAATAAATTATAGCAATTATCAATAAAACGATTTAAAACCATTAATAAAATGAAATACTAAATTCCCTATTAAGTTCTTAGTAATAAACTAATAAATAATACAAAACATACTATATTATATTATATTGGCATAACATTGTGTAGTCAAGCTTTGTTTATTCTAAATTTCTCTATTAATAAAAGTGAAAAAATAACAATATAAGGCAACAAAATATTAGGAATTTTCAATTGGATTCGTATTTAAAAAGCACATGTCAAACTAGATATTAGGTCTTTTATACTTTATTATATTGGCATTAACAGTGTGTAGTTAAGTAGCTGTCTACTCTAATCTTCTCTATTTAATAAAAGTGAAAAAAATAATTATATAAGGCTGCTCGGTATGGTTGCCGTCTCCACCCGGCGCCGTCACGTCACCACCGTCATCCCACGCCGCCCCCCCTCCGTCCCCCTCCGTCCCGTCCTCCACGTCCCTTTTTGGCCGTTTGCGACGGAGCATAAATGTGGGGCCCATGTCTTAAAGTAGCTGTTATTTAATTAAAGACCGCACATACCTGGTGAAATTGTGGGTGTGTTGAAGATGAAGTGCAGGCCTCCATGATGTTTGGGTGTAGAATTTGGGCACCATGTTTAACTGGATGCAACTACCACCACATACTCTTGTGTTTGAAAGTGAAGGGGGAGGATAAGGATAAGGATGTTTTACACTTGGCTCCCCTACACTTTACGGTATGTGTGAACATGTCCACATGGTTTATATTTTGGCAAGATTTCCCTTGTGCTTTATAATTGGTATCACATCATATAATATGTTTTTTTTAGGTTTATGTAATGTTTTTATAAATGTTAAAAAACATTATTTGTTAAATATTAAAAAAAAAGTAGAAGATTAAAAAAATAAAAAAACATAAAAGTGGTGGGGAGGACTATGACTAGGACCATCCTCCCATACCCTCTAGTTTTGGGTGATGGAGCATCCTTGGAGAACTATAACGTGGCGCCTACGTGGCGGATGGTCCTCCAAGGATGGGATGTCACCATACCCTCTAGCCTAAGTCAATACAATGTTAGGAATTTTCAATGGGGTTAGTATTAAGAAAGCCCATGTCAAACTAATTATTAATTAGGTCATTTAACTGTTTATGAGTTACAACACCGTCATATTCAACTTCGTATCATGAGGTATCTGATTTTTTTACTTCCCGTATCACGGCTGCCAGCAAAGCTACCCTTCCTTCTTATGTTATTTCATCTACTTCACGTAACAAAACTTAATTCAGGATATCAAAATATTTGATCAAGAGTGTCCGATACATAAAACATATAAGAAAGAAAAAAACATTTGCACTTTGCCAGTTGAGGGGTATCCCTGGAAACCCGTGGGATATAGGGGCGGACCCACCTTATGGTGTGGGTGGGCGGCCGCACCCCTTGAATAAAAAAAATTAGTGCTATTTTCCGCAAAAAAATTCCAACTGCACCCCTTGGAAAATTCCGACCGCACTCCTTAGAAATTTTCATCTGCACCCCTTAGAAAAAAAAAAGAATAATAGATTTTAATAATCCCAATTATTGCTCGTTGGCCGGCAAGGTCCCAACTTCAAAAATTCCCACTGGCGGTCCCATCTTTTCACATATTGGCTTTCAATGGACCCTGACTAACAGAACCCTAACGCCGTTAGTATCCAGTCGCCGGAAAAACATTTTTGGACGGAAAACTCCATTTTGGCCAGAAAACTCAACTTTTTCGTCCCAAACCTCTTTTTAACCTTGTTACGCACATTTAGGAACCTTTTCTAGTAAAAAACCCCCAATTATTAAGGTTGTCGTACAAACTCATTTTTCGCCGAAAAACTTGTTTTTGGCCGGAAAACTAACTTTTTAGCCAGAAAACTCAAAGTATTCGTCCTCTGTTTGTAACCATAGATCGGACCTTTAGGAACCTTTTCCGACCAAAAACATTTTTCCGGCGACCGGAGACTAACGGCGTTAGTGTTCTGTTAGTCAGTGTCCATTGAAGGCTAATATGTGAAAAGATGGGACCGCAAGTGTGAATTTTAAAAGTTGGGACCGTTGCCGGCCAACATGCAATAGTTGAGATTATTAAAATCGATTATTACTAAAAAAATGTTGGGAATTTATATAAAAAAATGTGAACACGGATTTAAACCCGACCCAATTATGTAAACAAGTTAGCCCACTAATCCTTTTAAATAAAAGTTGTATTATTCTAACCAACCATCAAGCCCAATTATGTAAATTATATTAAAGCCCAACCCAAATAACTAATTCAATTAAATAAAACATTAACCCACTAAACCCAAATACCAATCGTCAATTCCAACTCCCGCCCTCCCTCTGCTGCCAGCAACGTCGACAAACAACCCTCACCCCACTCCTGCAGACAAGTTCGATGGCCATAATTCTCGCCAGAATCGCAAAAATTCCGGACACAACTGTACCGAATCGCAAATATAATAGAGGTACCTTGATTTGTTTTTAGTTATTTTGATGTTTATGTGGTTTTTTCAAGAGATAATGATATATATCTTTGTTAAAAAGGTTTAAAATTTTATGTGTTTTGATGTATTTTTTGGTTGTTTTAGTCTTTATAGGATGGGTTTGTTGATTATATGATTGTAGTTGATCATATGATTCTTGTATAGGGTTTGAAAAGTTGAAATTCAAAACTTTAAATTGAAAATTAAGGAATATTGGGAGATGGTTTAATACTCAAAGATCATTGTTTATTTTGTATGTGATAGACACAATGAGTAAGGAAGTTATGGCGCGATTTCTTAACAAGAGGAAAGCGGTTGAAATTGAATCATCTTCCGATTTTGTTGTTGATGTGAATAATCTTCCCTCGGATCCTCATGATCGCAAGGCGATTGCATCATACAACGTGAATCAACGAGATGATGTTATAAGGGTGTACCTACTAAGAGGACCATGTCAACCAACGGGTATTAAATACCCACAATCAACGTTTCAATGTAAAGAGTTGAGAAAATTCAAGAAAGAATGGTATGACCGAAAGGAATACAAGGGATGGTTAGAGTATAGTATAAAATCGGAGCGTGTGTTTTGCTTATGTTGTTACTTGTTTAGGTCCGAATTTGGTGATCATAGAGACACGTTTCTTTTGAACGGGTATAACAATTGGAAAAAAAGTACATGAGGTACTTACAAAATATGTTGGCTTAGTTAATAGCGCCCACGACAAATGTTTCCAAAAGTGTGCCGATTTACTTAACGAAAAGCAAGTAGTACACACAGTGGGACAAAAGGACCCCTAAGGAGAAACGTGATTACAAACTTAGATTAAGTACATTGGTTTTGTGAAAAAAAGATACATGATTTGCCAACTTGGATGGTTTGTCAAGTCTTGTAAGGTTAATTGTTTCAACAAATATTCACGTAAATTTTACATTTGTATATCGTTTATTGAAGCTTGTTCTCGTATTATCCGTCACAACCGCAACCGTTGAAAGATTTTTTCGACAGTGAATAATGTGAAGACCGACTTGAATAATCGGATTGACGATGAGAATTTAAGTGATAGTTGTATATGTTATATAGAGAAAGACTTCCTTAAGAAAGTACCTCTAGATAATGTTTCGAATAGATTTCAAAAAATGAAAACCTGTAGGGCGACATTTTAAATATGTTTATAATAACGTTTGACATGTTTTTGATGATAATATAAATTTTAGTTTGATCTTCTTTTGTTTTACATGACCCGAACCGACCCGAACCAAACTGATATTTTTATTTATATATATAGGAGCCTAAAATTTTTGAAAATATTCCGCACCCCAATGAAAAAATTTCTGAATCCGCCACTGCCTCAAGTACAACTACTATCTCAATCTAAGTATAACCTTGACATTTTCTCTTGAACAAAAATGATTGAATGCAAGCCAATATCAATTCCAATTACCAGTTTTAAACTGTTGGCATCTTTTAGTGGTACATCTATTTCGTCACCTTCTTCGGAATCTAGGTAGGCGGAGCCTTACAGTGTTTATCTATTACCCGTCCAGACATTGCATTCACAGTGAGTAAACTTTCCCCATTGATGCATATATGTTCCTTTTACAACTCACTAGATAACTCTCTAGCATGTCCTAAGATATTTTCATGGCACTCTTCATTATGATTATTATTATCTTGATCTTCCTCACATTGTTTACATGCATTTACAAATGCATATATTGGGCTGGTGCTAAAGAAACATGGCGACAACTGTTACATTGTTTATCTTGATTTAAAAACCTATTCCTTAGAGTTGAAAACGACATTCCTGCCAGGTTTACGAAAACCGAATTTATAGTTGTGGCTTTAGCTACCGCTAAGGTTCAATAGCTCATTTATTTCATTATTGAACTTGGCTTAATTTCAACTACAACACCGTCTATTTATCATGATAACTTAAGTGCTACGCATTACTAATGTAACGTGTGATACGATAATGAAGAATAAATCACGTTGATTTTATGAATACCCGTGATCTATGAATACCCGTGATAATCTTCTTTAAACCCCCAAAATTCAACCCAAAGGGCAGAGAATTTAAAGTGGAAAGTGATTAATATCAAAATTGATTTCTACCCAAAAGAATTACATGAGAAAAATAAAGACATAAATTCCAAATGGGCCATAAAAAGGCCATGGGCCAAACACAAGCCCAAAAACAAAATGCATAAAACACCGAAAAAACATAAAAGTGTCCATAACTCCCATTAGAATGCGTTTTTTAGGGCGAAACTTGGACAAGGCCCATCCGGGTCCTTGCCACGACGTTCTCGTCGTTCAAGCTTCGATTTGACTGGTCGAACGCCTAAAACGGAGACCCGTAGCCAAAGTTATGCTCGTTTTCGTAAACCACCCTTAGAAGCTCGTTTATGGGCCTCTAGAAATGTCATGGCTCAATCTTCTACACTTAGACCTGCATCAATTACTCCGCAGATCATGTGTTTTACTCGAGAACGGAACATCTAGCCTTAGATTTTCACTTTGTACGGCAAAAGGTTCAGAACATGTCACTACAAGTAACACATATTAGTGGAGAAGGTCAACTTGCAAATGGTTTAACCAAACCACTACTCAAACCCAGCGGCGGACCCAGGAATTTTTCTACGGAGGTGTGGAATATTTTTAAAAATTCTAGGCCGCCTAGATATATAAATAAAATTCGGTTCGGGTTGGGTCGTGTAAAACAAAAAAAAACATCAAACTAAAATCTTTCAGTGTTCAACCATCAATATTCCTTAATTTTCAAGTTTTAAATTTCAACTGTTCAAACCCTATACTAGAATCATATAATCAATAAGAGATTAAGAGGCAACAAACTCATCCTATAAAGACTAGAACAACCCCAAATTACCTCAAAAACACATAAAAGTTTAAATTTTTTAACCCATCCTATTATCTCATGAGTCTTGAACAAAATCACATAAACATTAAAATAATAAAAAAAAACAAAACATGTACTTGTTTGTGGCCGGAATTAAGCTATTATTCGCCGGAATGTTGCAGTCGTCGTCGGGGTGGGGGTGTCGCAGGTTGCTGGAAGTGAGGTGAGGCAGTGGGAGGGCGTGAGTCGCACAGAGCTAGCAGTCGATTGGGTCTTTTTTTGTAAATTGGACTAACTTTTTTAATTAAAGTTGTATTTTGGATTGTGCTTGAATTGATATTAACTTTGGGCTTGATGGAATGAATTCAAGTTTTATAAAGGGGTTAGTGGGCTAACTTGTTTACATAATTGGGTCGGGTTTCAATCCGTGTTCACGATTTTTTTATATAAATTCCTAACATTTTTTTCTAAAGGGTGCGGACGAAAATTTCCAAAGGGTGCGGTCGAGATTTTTCGCGAAAAATACTACTAATTTTTTTTTTCACGGGGTACGGCCACCCACCTCATAGGGTAGGTACGCCCCTGCTTAGACCTCGTTTTCATCTTCTTATATCCAGGATTGGACTTACAAATTGAGCGTTCATCTTGCGGGGTAATATTAACCATGTAAATGGCGACACATAATTTATTGAATATTATTTTAATTTCTTTCCCTCGTGTTGATTTATCCCTTATCTAGTATGCAGTGGCGTCTCTGAGAATTCATGTACCCTGTTCGAGCTCAAAAAATATGCCCTTATGCCTTAAGGATAAACAATGCAATTACGAAAAATATTTATATTCATGTACCCTGTTCGAGCTCAAAAAATGTGCCCTTATGCCTTAAGGATAAACAATGCAATTACGAAAAATATTTGTAAATGAGCCATGAAATTGTATGGGTTTACTTTTTTAAAAAAAATTAACATATATATATCGGATTTTTTTTAAAACATATGCCCCGCGAAATCATGGGCCCTGTGCCGAAGTCTTCCCCGCACACCATCTAAGCCTCCCATGCTAGTATGGGTTGTTGTATTATCTATTATTTAGCCTAGTTAGTTAGACATGTATTTTTTTAACTGCGGCTATTTTATTAGATCATGAAACTAGGAGTTCCAAAAAAGATAACGACAACATTACATAACAATATCTCTCCCAAACTAAGTCACCAAAAGCCGCTCTGTTCTTAAGCTATCCGTATCCTCTTCTATCGCATCCACCACTCGCGGAACCGAAAACAGGATGCCTTCAAAGACGCTATCGTTACGAGCCTTCCAAATTCTCCACACCACACCATACACCACCGTCTCCAACACTTTCTTCCATTTTATAGACCTCTTTTGCTTTTGAACATGCCCCACTAGATCCGTAAATGATGAGACCTGAGTCATGATTGGAATTTTAGTCCAAACACAAAGATGTCACCACACAGGTTTTACCGACACACATTCAGCCACCAAATGGTCTTTTGTCTCCGCTCCATTGTTACGTATCTTATTTATTTTAGTTTTATTACTATTGTTAAGTTAAGGGATTAGGATGTTATTTTGGTTTAGTTTGGGGGTGTCTTATGTAAGTTTCTTATCTATTTATTTGGATGTTACGTATGGAATGGAATCAAGCATAATTTGAGTAAAAAATCTCTCTATCTCTTAGTTTTCTTTCTCCCAAGGTTTTAACCCTATCACGGGTATCAGAGCCGTTCCGATCTCCGGTCGGAATTACTTTCGATTACCATGACTAACACTCGCAATCAAGAAATTGACAGCACTCTCAAGGAACATGGCAAGGCAATCTCAAATCTCCAAGAAACCCTAGCCGCCATGTTGAAACAACAAGAACAGTTGATGAAACAACAAGAAGAGATCTTACGAGCATTCAAGCGGTGGCAGTTTTAGCGGCGGCGGGAGCGGCTTCAGCGGCGGCGGAGGCGGCCCTGATAAAGGGCTGTTTAGCGATGAATCGCGGACGGGTACTCGGCCTATGCTGGTCGGGAAGGTTGAGTTTCCTCGGTTTTCAGGTGAAGATGTGGAGGACGGGCTGCAACCCGAAGATGTCAAAATAACACTTTCGGTTAACGCTTCAAAACTTCTGTTGCTTCCAGATCCAACAGGAGTCCCTGGGCCACCAGCTTATAAACCAGTAACTATTAACGCGAAGCGCTTGTCAGGTGAGGAACTAGAGTTAAAAAAGTCAAAAGGAGAATGCTTTTGGTGCACTGAAAAGTTCGTTCCAGGACACAAGTGCAAAAAGAAACAACTTTTTGTGATTAACGTGGAATGCGATGAGGAAACTGAACAAGACGACAAGGGTTAAGGATTGAATTGAAGAGCTTACTTTTTGAGGGCAAAAAGTAGGTTAAGGGGAGAGTATTGTTACGTATCTTATTTATTTTAGTTTTATTACTATTGTTAAGTCAAGGGATTAGGATGTTATTTTGGTTTAGTTTGGGGGTGTCTTATGTAAGTTTCTTATCTATTTATTTGAATGTTACGTATGGAATGGAATCAAGCATAATTTGAGTAAAAAATCTCTCTATCTCTTAGTTTTCTTTCTCCCAAGGTTTTAACCCTATACAGATCACGCATCTCAAATCCGAAACCGAGATCCCAGGGTGCACTAAAGCATTTTTTGTAGCAATACACCCCATTTACAACTTCCAAATAAAATATAGGACTTTTTTTGGCACCGACATATTCCATTTAAAACCGTCATTTACAGAGATCTGGTCCGAACCTCTGCTCTAAAACGAGCAACAGAGAATAGTTGATTATCCCCAGGCGCACCTTCAAACCCCATACAATCTACCCTGCACGCTCCAGCTTTGGTAATATCCTTAGATACCGAAATCAATCAAATTTGACACTTTCATAGGTTTTAAGGCGACAAGAGGAGTTCAAAATTGGTTCTAACGAAGTCAGTGTTTTTCACACTTGCAATCTCATACGTGGTTCTATTTTATTAACTTCATTGTTCTTAACTTCTTTTTGATACATACAATTTATTAACAGCATACCATTTAAAAAGTAAAACTGCTAAACCTAGAATCTTTGTTATAATATAAACAAAGTTTTCAATAAGGTGACAACTTACTGTATTATTAGTGTAGCATATCTTGGTTCAGGCCCAAACTGTATACTCACACTCACGTACAGAAGTATATATATTTGTATACTTGCTGCAACTCTAAAGAAATATATATGTATGTGAACAATGGAATTGAAAGTGATGTTTCACAAAGTAAATAAAGTTGAACAAAACCTCTGCACTTCTCACTAAACAAGAACTTGACTTTTATAGCCATACAATGACCTGCCAGATGCGAATAAAAAACAAAATATAAAAGATGCTTTCCTAAAGAGTTGTAAACCCATTACTTATTCTACCTAAATGTGGAGAATACCTAACGGTCACTTCTTCACACTTAGTCAAACCATTTTACCAACACTAACTTATTAAAAACTAAAATAATAAATGGCTATGTCTTCAAATATCCAGCCATGCATAAATGTGACACTTGAAGGTTAGCTTATTCCATGCAAATAAACCAACTACTAACGAAGTGTGGCCCGCAACCCATGAACAAACCCGAGTAAAGTCAACAGCATAAACCAAGCAAAATACAAATATATGCATTTGTAAATATCATTTTTATAGTTTACGTAAGATCAAATGAGCCCCAAACTGAGGTTGAAGAGTGACGACACTGTGTGGGGCATGTGAATAGGATGGTGAGATATCAAAGCGGAAATGCTGCAAAATCATTGTGAGTGCCATTTTTGATTCCAACATAGCAAAATTTAGTCCAATACATATACGAGGACCACCACCAAAAGGAAAGTATGATGCTTGACCCTTGGTAACCTTTGACACTCCATCGTAAAATCTTTCAGGCTTGAATTCCTTGACATCGTCACCCCATATATCACGGTCATGGTGTACAAGCATATTATGCAACCGTATCATAGATCCAGGAGGTAATGTTATGTCGCCTACTTTTGTTTCTTGATGTATCATGCGTGGTATTGATACCACTGGAGGGTAAAGTCTAAGAACCTCGTTAAAAATCATATTAACCTGTAAAACATAACAAGTAAAATATTCTTAATAAAAAAATTGAAATATCCTAAGATGGTAATTAATGCTACACAATGAATCACAATATATAAGACTTACGATTTTTAAACGATTCAACCCATCGATATCAGGTTTTTTCTCCCCAAAGGCTAGTGAAATTTCATCTCTAGCCTTGTCTTGCCAATCTGTGTTTTGAGCCAACAACACCATTGTCCAAACAAGCAAATTTCCGGTGGTCTCTTGTCCTGCAAAGTAGAAAAGCTTACACTCTTCGATGATTTCGTCAATACTTAATCCTGAATTGTTGTTCCCATGCAGTTTAATTGCCTTAAAATTGGAATCCAGTAGGATGCCCAACAAGTCTTCATTATTACTTTCTCCTTCTTTGATTGCAATGACTCGTTTGTCGATGATACTCCTTATTAAAGCCTTCACTTCATGGGCATTTTCCTTCATCTTCTTATTTCTTTTTGTTGGTAAAAATCTGAAAAATTGTGTTTAATTCCAAAATAACACTCATATCAAAATATTAAGAACACAAAATCAAATTAACAATTTATCATCTTTTGAACAAAAGAACATAAAGTAATATCATTAAGAAGTGAAAATATATTGTAACAAAGTTATGTTATGATACTCACATTGATCCAGGAATATAAACTGATTGCAGAACCTGTGTAACCAACTCTGCTTGTTCTTGTTGTAATTCAAATATTCTTTTGCCTTCCTCAAAACTACTACCAAATGCAGTACGTGAAATTACATCACTGGAGAATGTTTGAAGGTAAGGCCAAATATCAAATTCGCACGAGTTTTCCCTCCTTAACATATCTTCCCATTTGTTAATCATCTCAGTGCAACACGTATAAAATGCAGGCACCATATGCTATAAACAAAACTTATTATTATCTAGTGATTAATCTAAACTTTGTTGTTGTAATTGAAAGATATATGACAATAACTCAATAAGAACAAACCTTGAGCTTCTCAACATGAAAAGCAGGATTGATTATCTTTCTGTGTTTGCTCCATCGATCACATTCAGCATCTGCTAGACCTTCTGCTATCAACTTTATTAAAGGGTTTCCTCCTCTTGGCTTTTGAAACTGATAGTTATTTGCCAGGATCTCTTTTATCATAGCCGGTTCAGTTATATGCACTACAGGTCTAGGTCCCAACCAAGTGAAGCAGGTTTTGCCTATACATTAAGCAAATAATATATATCTGTCATTTGAACAAATTTCAAAATTATTCAATTAGATTTTTAGCAAATACTTTGAGTTTATTTTCTTATTCGGATGCAAGATATATTTGTAATGAGTGTTGAAATGCATGAATTAAATGCTTTAGCTTCAGGTTTAGCGGGCGAGCTACGTCTAAAGCACCACACACATGAACTAGTATTTACATATAGTTGTCTTTAAAAATTATTTTTTTCCTTAACATCTTCCATTTTCAGTTTTTGCTTCTTTAACAATTTTCAAAAGAATTATAAACCGATTATTATCTAAAAGGTAGGATCAAATAAAAAGTTAATTTTGTATAAGTAGGATAAGAATGGATTGTAACCTTTATTTTTTAAGTCAATGGCTAACATGAAAATGTAGGAAATAAAAGGGGTGTAAGGGTAATTTTGTAATAATCTATTTGTTTACTTTCTCTCTTCACATACAAGATTAATGCATATTTCTCTCCATTTTTTAAACGTTCATAACTTTTTTATTTTTTTTTTTAAATTGCACCGTAAAATCGAGTATTCTTTTATCTTTAATTCGAGTACTCTGTTGCTATATAAAATATGACAGCTAAAAAACACAAAACATTGTGTTGTATTTCTACCTTGTATAACATTTTTGTGCTGAATTATTTGTGTTGAATATTTGTAATACATTTTTTGTGTTAGATTTTTTGAGCTAGATTTTTATACTGGATTTTTTTACTAGATTTTTTGTGTTATATTTTTTGGTACTAGATTATTTGTGCTAGATTTTTATGTGTTGTATTTTTTTTAGAAAATAAAATGGTGAAAGTTTGTGTCTTGGACCAAATTGTCCTTTCATCCCATTTATAAGGAGTATCACATGTCATCTCCACAATCATTCTTAGATTACTTAGGCAAAACCCAATTTTTAGTGGATCCTTCCCCATTATCTAAATAGTGTTATATTAACCATCAAAATATACTTTTATTTTATGGGAAAATTATGGTATACGTGGCTCCTTAGCGGACCTAAGTAGTTCCAATCGATCCCTAAGAAATTATGACACTGACCAGGGGCGAACCATAGTGTTAGGAGCCGTAGCACGGACTACGGCTCAACCCCGTATTCGTAGTTTTTTTTCGGTTTTATACAAATGATACCCCTAAAAATTACGAGGATACCCCTAACAAAAAAATAGGATACTTGATATTACTAAAATCCTTTTTTTTATAAACCCAAATATTCTACAACTCGAAAACTCATAGAATAATTAAGCATGCATGATAAAATAAGCACAAATTAACAATAATAGAATTGAAAGGATGCCCTAAATATAATTGATAAATTTAGCCCAAGACCCAAAACCATATTATAATTGAATAAGTGATCTTGTTCGTCTTATGGTGGAAATCAGAACACATAGTTCTTATCCTTTAGTTAATCGGGTAGTGAAGCTAGATTTAGTTTTACCGGTTGCACCGCAACCATTGAAAGATGTTTTTCTAAATTGAAGTTTGTCAAGACGGAACTACGCAATCGAATAGGTCCGCAATATTTGAACAATTTTATGGTTTACGCGGTCAAAAGAAACTTTTGATAAAGTAAAAATGATGACAATGAATGGAACGATTTCAATCTATGAAAAAAATAAGATGACAAATCTATAAGGTATTTGTTTTACTTTATTTATTATCTTCTTTTCATTATTGTATGATTGCAATGTAAAAAAAAAATTAGGGATACCCCTAAATTAATGGGCTAGCTCCGCCACTGACACTGGCGTCAATAAAATCTTGGCACTAGCCTTAAGGAGATCGAACGAGAGACAAGTCAAAGGTATCAACCACAATTTTGAGCAGGATCAAGGACATCAAATGGTAGGGAGGAGAGGGACTTGTTTGTCAGGGTTAGGGTTTCTACGAGAACACTTTAGGGTTGGGATAGATTTAACATAGTCGTACCTATAGGGGATGAGGATTAAAGTTCCATGATTTTCCATACATTTGTTGCCACATATAATGGGGAATATAGGGAAATTGGGGACGTGTACGCATCACTGGTTGAAAGGAAGGGACGAGGGGCTGTGTTTTCCATTAGCTTTGACTGTATTTTATTATATGATTATTACTCTGTTAGAAATGTGTGTATTACAATAAAACGTTAAATAGTTATCTATAAGTGGAAAAAATAAAGAAAATATTTTATAAAGAAATAGTAAATAAATGAAATATTTAGCTAAATATTAATAAAGAAAATAATAAATATTTGACAAAACAAGCGAAAAGAAGTTCCAATTACTTACTTATTTTAGAGTATAGGTGGACTTACAGAAAAATAAGCGCAAAAAATTTCAAGTGATTACAGGAATCTTGGGCTCAAATAATTGTGACACGTAGCACTACTAGTTACTTGCTTATCAGGTATAGGGGTGGGATCAAATACAAACCATATTTCGCATACAAATTGTAAGAACCATTTTAAAAGTGTTATGTGGCATCCAACCAATTACAGAGAAATAATAAAATAATATCCTAAATAATATCAATTATATTGAATTCCCTATAAATATACTAACAAGCAATTAATTCTTTATTTGAATCTTCATTTTGTTTTCAATGTATTTTGTTTTCAATGTACTGATATCATTCAAATATGTGCTAAAATCAATTATCTTGATTAATTTTTATGTGCTAATATAATTCAAAAGAGCTACTTTTATATATGTATTGTTTTGGTATTTGCTAATTTAACTTTTTAAGTGCTAGGATCTGTTCTTACGGTTTGTAGGATAAATATTGTGTGTACCGGAACCAACCCCATCAAGTATAACTTAGAGTTAAGAATCGCCTACGTCCCGCCCTCTCTAGACCCTACCGGTATCTTTGCTATTTGTGAGATTTCTAGGTACAGTTATTGTTTTTCTAGGTTAGTAGTAAATATGAGTTAAAATTTATATTATTTGGATTACAATATAACAATCTCTCTATATATTTTAATTTTTCATTACATTTAAATTTAGGGTGATGTTCAACCAATTTGCTTTTTTATTTTAAGGGGTTATTGGATTTTAATAATCCAAAGTTTCATCGGTTGGCCGATAATAATCTCAACTTCAAAATTTCCCTCCAACAATCCCAACTTATAAGATTTGGCCCCCATCGATCCTTTTCTAATTGGGTTAATTTTTGATGACGTGGACGCTGATGTGGATGCCGATATATAAAAAAAATTGAGCTCCTTGATTATGTGGATGATGATGTGGATATTGATATGAATTTTTTTCATATATACACACTCACCATCTTCACCACCACCACTCCACCTCCTCACTAGCACCATAACCACCACCACAACCACCTACCGCACAACCACCGTTTTCAAGTCCCTCCGACCACCACCTACCACCGTTGCACCAACTAACAACTTCCGTCTCCACCGTAAACCTCCACCATTAAAACCCCCAACCTTCAACCATATTAACCGTAAACTTCCACCCTCAAAACCTGCAAATTTTATCAAACACGACATGCTCGTAGGTAGCCATGGAAAACTCCATTCGTCGGAAAATGCCATTCGTCATTCCGATGAATCTTCGTCAATCGATGGGCATATTCGATGACGAATCAATGTGGTGTTGCATCGACGGGCACAGTTCAGATAATGTTTGACCTGCAACCGTGCATTCGATCGACAATTTGACTTGCAACTCATTCAAAATTTTAAATGATGGATCTAAACACTCTTATTGAATCAATACAATTGAGTTAAAAGACATGAACTTTATCACATAATATATTAATGGATGCTGAGAATTTGATTGAGCGGGTTAAAAGATTAGTGGGGTGTTGGAAAGGATTCATGGGTATGGTGGAGATAGCGATGGTAGGTGGTGGTGGTGGTAGTGGTGGAGATGGCAGTGGTGGTGGCTGGAGATGACTGCGGTGTTGGTGGGGATGGCAGTGGTTGTGGGTGGTGGAGATGATCGTGGTGGTGGCTGAGGATGGTGGTGGTGGTGGTGGTGAGGTGGAGGTGAGGTGGTGATAAGAGTGCTAAATCATTGTCCACATCAGCAAACACTAAAGTTGTGTGCCACATCTGCGTCCATGTCTGTGTCCACGTCAGCAAAAACTAACTGCGTTATAACCCATTTAGAAAAGGATCGGTGGTTGCCAAAATCCTTACAAGTTGGGATTGTTATAGGGAAATTTTGAAGTTGGGATTATTATCAGCCAACTGGTGAAACTTTGGATTATTATAATCCAATAACCCTATTTTAAACTACTTTTATTTAACTCTTAACCATCTTATCAGCTAGAGACAACACACACAACTGATTTGCTTTCTTATTTTAAACTACTTTTATTTAACGCTTAATCATCACACACATGCACGTGCATGCATGCGTGTGTTATCTCTAGCTGATAAGATGGTTAAAAGTTAAATAAGAGTAGTTTAAAATAACATGCACACACATATTTTGGACTTAGGCATGATATATATTTTTGATAATTTTGGTAAGAAAAGCACCTAACATAACATATTAAGACACAATGCAATAAATTCTAGACTTAAAACTTAAAACATCGTGTCAAGAACGTTAAGTAGTGTGTTTTAGTTGTCTTTTAAATTTCATGCATGTAATACATTACATTGTGTTTTAAATTGTTATGTTTGGTGTTTTTTTTACCAAAACAACCCAAAACATCATGGATAAGTCCAAAATAAGATGCCTACATGTCATTTCCTACGTTTTCTCACACTTCTTACGAAAAAAGATTCTTTTTACAAGAACCCCACCCTACATATATATATATATATATATATATATATATATATATATATATAGAGAGAGAGAGAGAGAGAAAGCGCTAAAATAAGTCTTAATATAAATCGAAATAAGAATAAAAATCATAAAAAATATTAAATCTTTCAATATTTAAATATATGATTGCGAGTTTTTTTTAAAGGTTTGTTTTAAATTGGATTCTAAATAGCTCTAAAAACGTTTTCATTTTGTAGATGATTGAACAATCAATTAAAAAACAAATTTTGAGTTAAAAATTTTGTAGATAACAACTGAAACGATTAACTAATCTAGTTGTTTAAAATAGCATAATTTGTTAACATGTAAAAACAATCTAATAATATAATAATCATCCATAATACAAATATACTTTTTAAAAATGAAAAGTATCGTTAGAAATTTTAACCATCCATAATTAATTTTATATCATATTCATTAGTTAATGAGGTTATGGGGTGTGGGGTCATGGATTGGAACATTATTTTCACATAGGACCATTAATTAAATGATACACCATCCCTCTTATTGATTGATGGTGGTTCCCATGGATTAAACCACGATTACCACGACCCTCCCATTTGATAATTTTAAGACAAAAATAAATTGAAAAAATAAAAGGGATAATGGTTTTGATCATGATCACACCCTTAGAGTAGTTGTTTTGAATGGTGAATTAAAGATAAATGATATGGTGCCTTTATGAAGGGTCATGATGGTCATGAGAGACCCTATAGCCTCATATAATAACTATCATAATAAGATCTATGTTAAATATCTACGTATATATTCTCTGAATATTAATATAAATAAAATTAGCACTTAACAGAAGAGAGGAACATCCATGAAAAAAAAATTAAATGCACTACATACTGACACGTATTTTCATTACAACTTTAAGAGGTAAGGGGGTGCATCGGCCATCGGCCCCTGGTAATGTTTAGTGTCATTTTTTTTTATTTTTCGTTCGAAAATTTTAAAATTATATAGGTCTGCTCTCACCAATTATTTTGATTAAAAATTCCTTGCCCCTACCATGTCTATTGTCCAATAAATTTATACGTATTTTCGTATTGATTGAGTTACAAAAAACTTGAAAACGAGACTATTAGTAAGTTTTATAATTGTTTTTAAACTTGAAGTGAGTTTAAATAAAGTTTGAAACTAGTTTATATATAAATGAAATTTGAGGGTTCATTTTTGTCTTAATTGAAAGATGTTTAAATAAAAAAAGAACAATACATGTGGATAGCAGTGCCCTATCTGTGTTGTTCGACTTTAACAAAAGGGAAAAAAAAGTGTTGTGTTGGTGGTTCTTGATGCCTTTAAATCTTCAATCCTTTATCCTTTGTCAAATTCGACAGAAACAAGGAAGAAATCGAGCTGGATAGAGGAGTTTAATCACGAATTTAAACAAGGTAATCATTTATTTTAGTTTCTCATACACTATTGTTTGGTTCTTGAAAGGTAAGTTGTGAACTAGGGTTAATATTAAATCGAAATTTTGAGCATTTCTAGTGTTTTAGACCTTAACTGTATCATTTAATATGAGATTAACCTATGCATTGCATCTATTGTGATTATTGTTCAATAATTCCAAAATTAGGGTTTATAATGGTGGAACTGGGGATTTGGGGAAGATGATCACTTAACGAAGAAGTATGGTGAAATTGTAGTTTAACCCATTCCTATGGATTGTTTTTTGTTAGGTATATCATGGGGAAGGTCAAAACTATTTATCTCGAGTTATTATTGTTTGACCCGACCCTAATCAAATAGTATATAATCCGAAACATAGGGATAGGAAAAAAAATTTAGGTCTTATGACTTTCTTGCCACCGTAAAAACTTTTAGTCAACCTCAATCACTGTTTTCAATATTTTCATTTGTTATATCGATATAGCTATAGATTATTTATGTTTTTATTGGTTATTAAAATTATTGTTATTATTACTTGTGGGTTGGATAACAGGCTCGCAAAAATTTTTGGGTGTCTTTTTTTTTTTGTTACCCGATATGATCTAAACTGATTGTTTTTTATTTCCAATTATTTAGCCATTAACAATCAACACTAAAAAATTCCCAACCTCACAAAATAAAATTCGATCCATGGCTAACATGGCACATAGGGCTATATAATTAAAATTCGATCCATCGCTTTCGATCCATGGCTAATGTGACAAATAGGACTATATAATTAAAATTCGATCCATCGCTTTCGATCCATCGCTAACTTAAGAGCATTCTCATCCAATACATCAAATTATACATACATTCCACTAAAAAACAACTCCTATATCAATATATTTTCACTAAAAACAAATATTTTTTCTCTCTCCTTTTCAATTAAATAATATTATCATTACATTTTTCTCTCTACGTCACTCATAACCACTTTCAATATATATTAAAAAAATTATACTGAGTGAACAGTGTCCCCCCAAATATACAGATAAACAGTAACATTTTCTCTCTCCTCCACTCACAACCATTTTTTATACCCTTTATAATATAAAAACTACCCCTCACATATTTTGATGGTTTGAATGAAAATTCTCAAAACACATAGGGAGGTACTAGATACATCTTTTTTCTTTTGATGAGCCCACAACTTTTTCTCTCACCATCTCTCAATTGTCACATCTCTTCTCACAACCACCAGATACAATTAGGGCTGTAAACGAACCAAACGAACACGAACAAGGCTATGTTCGTGTTCGTTCGTTAAGGAAATTTGGATGTTCGTGAACTGTTCGCGAACATATGACGAACAGAAGTTTGTGTTCGTGTTCGTTCGTTAAGGAAATTTGGTTGTTCGCGAACAGTTCGTGAACACTAACCATGAACGCAAACGAACACAAATGAACTTTAATTTTGAAAATTTAAAAGGCACCTTTAGTCTTAAACATTGTACACAAAGAAAGTAGTTAAATATAACCATTTAAAGATTAAAGGGATGGATGATATTGGGTTCAATCGATTGGAGATAGGCTGAATGAAGGAGCGTGATATCAAAGAGGGAGAGGGCCAGAGAGAGGGAAATACATATGGGGGAAAGTAAAAAATTAATAAAACATTAAAAACTTTTAGAAAAATAAACATAAAAAACCGAACACGAACGGACATAAACGAACGAACATAAACGAACATATTACCGAACGTTCACGAACGCAGAACATAAACGAACATATTACCGAACGTTCACAAACGCAGTCGAACGAACGAGACCTTTGTCCGTGTTCGTTCGTTAAGCTTATCGAACGGAATTTTTTGTTCATGTTCGTTCGTTAAGTTTATCGAACGAACATAAACGAACTTCCCGCCGAACGGTTCACGAACTGTTCGCTGAACGTTCGGTTCGTTTACAGCCCTAGATACAATTATTTGCAGCCATTGTCAGCCTCGTTATGATGGGGAGTGATATTTTTCTAAGTCATGATTTTATTCCATGTATTTACAGTAGGATATGTTAAATTTTCTTCTATATTCTTTAAGTGTTAATTTTTTAAAATGGAGAATTCCTTTAATCCTATCGTCTATATGAGTTGAACCTAACCTAGATGTTCTTAATAAATTTGTCTTTATCAATAGGCCAACGACCCTGTTGAGGTGCAAACTAAGACACACACAATTATTGATTTTCTTTCCTCATCAGAAAACTGAAAATAAAGGAGCTAAATAAGACTATACGTATATTAAAAAGTATACGTATATATGTGAGGACTAAAGACTAATGGGAAACATTAAGGGGGTGTTTGGCCTAGCTTTTTTAACAAAGCTTATAGCTTTTTTTAGCTTTTTTTACAAAATAAACTTAATTTGATGTTTGGTTTAGCTTTTTAAGCTTATGCTTATTAGTTTATATAAGCTAATTTGAATAAGCTTATTTGATGATGGTTTTTTAGCTTATTTGAAGAATCCTTCTTTGTGTAAGGGCAAATGATATAAATAAGCTATAAGCTAATCCAAACACATTAAAAAGAGCTTATCAAATGATAGAAAATAAGCTATAAGCTACTTTAGAATATAAGCATAAGCCAAAAAATAAAAACTAGGACAAACACCCCCTAAGTGAAAAAGGAGCCAGAACGTGTACCATAAGCCGTGACCGATTTGTATTCTAAGGGAGTGACTCGGGAAACTATATCGTGGTTTAGGCTTATCGGTTTCGATTTGGCCTCTTTTACCATCTTCACCAGCTCTTTCATGTCTCCAAACAAGAACTTATATGAGCTTCCCTTGAGGCCTTGCTTTCTTAAGAACTTCTCCGTCCTCTTTGGTTTGAACCACACCCAATCCAAAAATCTCAATGCACACCACACCAGTGTCATCACTAGTAGTCCCAGACCGCACCATACTGTACTGACTTCCATCTTAGGGGATAACTGAGGGAACCTTGTGATAACAATTGAGGAGAGGAAAAATGATATTTAATGATGGATGATGTTTGCTTTACTCTCCCTAAACTATTGAGTAATTTTTTTATGCACCCTATAATGTAATAGTATTTCATAAAGGCCCCCATATTTACAGTAGTATTCCGATGAGAAAGATGCAATATGATATTTCATCATGTTATATTAGAGTAAATTACAATTTGTGTCTTTTATGTATCACACAAATTCTGAAATATGACCTTTAAAAAAACAATTACGGATTATGTCCAAAAACACCATGTTATGTAACATTATATGTACTTTTAACCTAACTGAGTTAATTATCTTAGTTAGCTTAATCAAGACAAGGACAATATTGTCCTTTCACATACCATAAGGATACAAAGTGTAATAGTCAATTGTTAACATTAAGGACACACACATCTATAATACTATATTAAGAGAAGTGGGTTTTCTACCCTTATGTAATTTTACATTGTGTACACATTTTGAAACAACATGTACAAGAGAGTCAAGCTATTTTAGAGGGGGTAAAGTTGCACATTTTCTAAAGTTTTAAGACACTTTAGGGGTATTCTAGTAATTTTGACACATTTATAACCTATAATTATTATTAATTCAATTAAAGTTAGTAGGGAATATAAGCGAATTTCAATTGAATTAAATGAATTTTAATTGAATTAAATGAATTTTAATGTTAGTAGAAAACTGAAAAAATAATTGATGATAACCGATGAAAAGTTGAGCCACAGGTCTTTATTCTTGCTTGTTTGTTTGTTTATGCTCATCTCCAAAACTTAATATTTATTTAGTCATGATCATTTTTTTTCTATCTATAGGACCATAGAAGCTCTCTATCATCCTAAAGTTCCAGTTTTGGGACCTAAGCTCAATCGTGTTCATGTGAGCTGCCTAATCCATACTTGCTGGATTTGTTTGTATTAATCCAAAACAATTATATACTAATTGTATCAATTATATATTATTGTAGCGGAACAGAGTAAGTGGTCAATCTTTGGGGTCGAGCCTGTGGGATCGACATGCACGGATAGCGAAATATTTTCACCTCCGACCACTTCCATCTGAAGCTGAATTAATGCCCACATTGCGTAAAATGATGCACGAAAAACTCAAGTCCAGAATGAAGGCAAGACAACTTTTACTGCGACATTGTTGAAACAGTGATTATCACAAGGATAATCAGTGGGGTTGTTTCGTCTAATGGGTTCAACCTCTTCTTCTACTCGTATTGATGGCTCGAAATCTGCAAAACAGTAAACACCGTTAGTCTCGTTAAGAGGGGGGAAGGGGGTTTTCCCTCTTAACCAGGCTCCGGCGTGAGAATAAGTACTGTTCTGGGAGGAAATAAACAGTGTGTGTATAGAGTGAGTAAGGAGAGTAAAAGATCCTGAACCTGAATGATGATGGGTCCTATTTATAGCCGGAGGATGAAGAAGGAGGAAGCAGCTGTGCCAGCTGTGGGTGCGCGCCAGCTGTCCGACCAAGGGGAATATCCTCTTGGTCTGTTCTGTCACGGCGGGTGTAGTGGTACACGTGGCCTTCTTGCATTCGCCTGTGCTGGGTACCTCGTACTGGTTACGTCAGCCCTGCTCCCTGGATTGTCGCAGGCCTATGTGGCCTTCTGTTAATGGTGACACGTGTTGTCCTTTATGTCGGATAGAGCATCTTTGATGCCAGCTGTGAATCGCCCAGAAGTCTTCTGGAAGCTTCTAGAGTATCTTGGTGACATGGATGCCTTGTGTGCACAAAAGTGGTGTGGTCCCTGCCATGTAGGCAGGGAATTGGGACCATACCTCTTCAAGTCCCCCTAGTCCAGTGTGCCTTCTAGTTGAGTTGATCGTCTAGGAGGGATTCTGGACTTATGAGAGTTGTGATTTCTATGTATCGCGTAGAATTTGGTGCATATAAGGTGAGCCAAATGGATGCATGCCGCATGGGTTTTGGTCCTTTGAAAAAGGGAGCCAAATGGACGCATGCCGCATGGGTTTTGGCCCTTTGAAAAAAGTGAGCCAAATGGACGCATGCTGCATGGGTTTTGGCCCTTTGAAAAAGGTGAGCCAAATGGACGCATGCCGCATGGGTTTTGGCCCTTTGAAAAAGTGAGCCAAATGGACGCATGCCGCATGGGTTTTGGCCCTTTGATGTTTCCTTCTGATGGAAGTTTGGTGGTTATGGGGAAGTGTTTGGTGTGACCGTCTGACATCCCTGTCTTATCGGAGGTGAGCAGTTGCTTTTTCAGTGACTTTCTGTCACGTCAGCCGGCCTTGTCGCCCATGCTTCCCGAAAAACGAGCCGACGTCTTCTCTCTCTTCTGACGTGTCGGTCATCTAACGGGTGCTTTTTCTGTTGCCTGCCGTTCCACTGCCCATCGCATTAAATGCGATGGGTATAAATAGGGGACGGTTATCCCTTCCTTCCTTCATTCTCGAATTCTAAGTGTGATTTTTCTCTGTCATCTTCTCTTATTCTCCCATCCTTCATAGTTCGAATCATCTACTTCTTAATATTTATCATGTCTGAGAAGAATCCTACCCAGAAGAAAAGGAAGCATAGAGGTAAAGCTCCTCCTGGTCCAGACCAGGCTGTTATTAACTGGAAGGAGGAGGAATTTCAGAATCTTGTGAGGGGGATGAACTTCCGTCCTGAATGGAGGGCTCAGTATCCTCCTCCTGGGTCTACTGCTTTGGATGCTCCTCCGGGCTATATCACGTTATATGCTGCTTATTTTCGGGAAGGTAGTTTTAGGTTGCCTATTACGAAGTTTACTGCCGCCGTGTTGAGGGGTTACGGGCTCCATATTTCCCAAGTGAATGCGATTGGGCTTCCTCGTGTTACCCATTTGGAATTCGTCTGTAGGTCTTACCGTGTTGAGCCTACTTTCGAGATGTTTAACGTTTTCTACAGCGTTTCATACACCGGTGGTTTTTACTCTTTTCAAGCGAGGACGGGAGTTGCTCCGGTGTGCTCTGTGTTGTTAAAGGGCATTCATGATTGGAAACAGAAGTTCTTTTACATCCGCCGTGGTGTGATTCCAACAGATATGTTATATAGGCATGTGAGTCAAGGGATTCCTAAGGTGGATGTTCTTCAAAACTTTGCTGCTCAAGACTGGTATAGGAAGATAACCGCGAAGGCGACTGCTATTTCTCAACTGGATGAGATGGCCTTAGTTGGTGCAGGGATGAGTTTGTTGTGGGTGCCCAAACATCCGCTGGGTCAACCTGTGTACAGCCATAGGGGCAAATGTATGGTTCTTTCATAGCTTACCACTTGGTTATTTTCCTTTATTGTTTATTATGTTTCCTTATTTTTGTTGCCGATTTGCAGTTGGTTATAGTTTGCTGAATGTCTTGGACCCTAAATCAGCGGGTGCCATGGTTGAAGCTATCCAGGCTGATGGGAACCCGACATGGTTAGACCAGATACGGGGTCGTTTTTTGCATCCCACCGATGATAGTTTGAGCAGATATGCGAATGAAGTCCTAGGTGAAGATGTTTGGGATGACTCTGTCGACTCGGGTCGAGAGGGAGTCATTGTGCTTTCTAGTGGGAGTTTTGACCAGAACGTTGAAGGTCTAACCTCTCATTGCGCGCGTGCAGGTACCGCGCATGGTGGTGTTGCTGAGCCCGTGCATGAGGTTGTTGGTGATGAGGATGATGCAGAGGCATCTGTTGACCCCTCTGCCCAGTTGGAGACGAGGAAGAAGGCGCGAACTGATAGATCTGGAAGGAGAGAGGAGAAACCTGAGGGCGAAGCTGCTGGTTCTTCTCGTAAGCGACCCTCTACTCTTCCTTATCTAGATTATGTGGTAGTGTCTGATACGTTGTCTGACCTAGGGCTTGGTGAGGTGCGTCAAGGGTCGGATCCTGACGATAAGGCCACTCTGACTGAGCATATGAAGAAAAAAGCTCTTGATGATCACAAGCGTCAACTTGATGAGCAAGCTGCTGCTCTCCTTGCGGCCAAGAAGGCTAAACTTCGAAAGGAGGCCTCCCCAGCACCTTCGGAATCTGAAATTGACTTGGGTGTGTTTAGTGGGGGTCGTGGGAACCTTTTGGAGGAGATTTTTGCTGCGTCTGCCCCTCTCCCTGGTAATTTTACTTTCATTGTGCGTTTTTCGTATCTTTCCTTAGATTGTTCTATAATTGTGGTCTTGTGGCAGTGCTCAAGACTAGCAAGAAACCCCGGGCGGTGGATATTTCTCGGATTACTCCATCTACTTCTCCTCCATCGAGGACTGTTGGTCTGACCCCTCCTCGTGATGGTGTTGAGGTGAACGTGGGGGGCGGCGAGGGGTTTGTTGAAGGTATGTTTGAAGGAGGTGATGCTGCTGGAGGTGACGGTGGAGGTGATATTGCTGGAGGTGATGGTGGAGGTGATAAGGGTAAAGGTATTGAAGTGCAGGTGGAGTCTAGTGAGACTACCCCACAACAAACCATCTACACTAAGCGTCCTCCTGGTGGGGGTGGAGCCACTTCCGGCATCGTGCGAAGCCCGCACTTTGAGCATAATCCTGATGATTCTTGGGGTAACCCCGCTTGTGACGATTTGCCCCACGTCCCCCGCTGGAGCCTTACTCAGGGCTCCCGGATGGGTGACGTTAAGAATTGTCACGAGTTTTTTTTCTTTGTTGCTTCCGCCTGCGGAGAGGATGTTTCAGAAGAATCGTAACCGCTTTGCCCTTATGGACGATCATGTTAGTGCTGGGGTTCATTTCTTTGCCACCTCGCAAGAAATTCTTCGCGAGTGGCGGTCGATGGGGGAAGAGACTCTTGCGTTTGAGGAGGCGAAGAAGTCGTTTGCTGAAGAGAGGGAAAAGTTTAACGCTAAGAAGAAGGGTTTGCAGTGGAGGGTTGCTGAAGCCGAGCGGAAGCTTGAAGAGCAGAAACAGTTAAATGAGCAAAAACAGAAAGATTGGGAGTCTGCGTGTGCGCGTACGAATTTGGAGATGCAATCGCAGCGTGATGCCATCGTGCGGTTATCTGGTGATAAGACGGCCCTTGCTGAAGAGGCGCAGCAGGCGCGTGTTGCTGCTGAGAAAAAGGAGAAGGAGTATGTTGCTCGAGTTGACAAACTGGAACTTCTTGCTCAGGAGAAAGCTGCTGAGTGTGAGACTGCTCAGCGCCTACTTGCTGAGAAGGCGGCTGAATGTCAAGCTTCTGAGCTTCTTTCCGAGGAGGCCTCAGCTGATAGTAGGTGGTTGCTTTCCCGTGGCGTTCCTTTGGTAATGGTCTTTGTTTGCCTTGTAATCTTATTTCTTTTTGCTTTTGCCTTTGTATATTCGTTTCTGCTATCTTATTCGATCTTGTTTTTCATGCAGCTTGCTGATCGTATCTTGCATTCTTCTGAGCTTGCCCGCTATATGTTTGAGTTGGGTAGGGCAGGGTATAATAGTGGGCGCAAGTTTGGGTATGCTGAAGGCAGGTTTGCAGCTGTCAACAATGAGAAGGATTACCACTTTGAGTTATATAAAGAGGATTGTGACGGTGCTTATGCTGCTAAGCGCCAAGAATTTTCGATGCTTGATTTTGCTGTTGTTCGGGCCGCTGGGAAGTTGGCTCACAAAGTGGATGGAGTAGCCTTATTGAAGAAAGCTTTGGGAGAAGATGGAGATGCATCAGGAGGTGCTGGCCCTAGTTAGACCTGTTGTGCGGATTCCGGCCTGTGTGCCGTGTATAGCCTTGAATAGGCTTGTAATGACGGTTGCCTTAAGACAATTTAAACTTTGTTTACCTGTGGGTGTGTGTACTTTGGATTTTTGTAAACATTTTATTGCTTATTTCTCTGGTTATGCAGATTTTGTTGTCGTCACAATATGTGCATGTTTAATTACTTTGATCAGGTGTCACGAATGAATGATGGCGCTGACAGGTGATGTTGTGTTAGTACAACGTTTTTATTCTGTCGTTTAAGTATGTGCGCTTGGGTGTGACATACGAAGTGATCGAGTTGCAGGTTATTGTGTGAGCTCAGCTGTGATCAGCCTTGGGAGCGTTACAATGTTTGATCACCTTTCTATCGATTTTTTCGTGTTTATTGTGGGCACGAAGTTAAGTTTTGGCGTTTTGTAGGCTTTGGTTGTGTTTCTGACCCGGCTGTTCACTTGGTTGTGACGAGCCTTGGAGGTCTACAACGTTTCCTATGGTCGAGCCATTGATGTTTTCGTGTACGCCCAAAGTAATAAATGCAGTTGTGACAAGAAATTTGCATGAAATAAAGGTAGCCAAACACTTCTTGTATTAAGTAAATGTGTTGGCGACAAGCCTTTTACGGTTACATGGTTGTATTATATGTAGCACATCCGCAACTGTTGGGCGTTCCAGGTTCGTGGAACCTCTTTGTCGTTCATGGTACGTAGTTTGTATGCTCTATTGCCGAGTACTTCGTCAACGATGTATGGGCCTTCCCACTTGGGAGCCAGTTTCCCTGGTTTTTCTGCGTTGGATGCTTCGTTGTCTCTTAGAACATAATCTCCTGGATTGAAAGTGCAGATTCGGACTCTGGAATTGTAATACTTCTCGAGCTTTGATTTGTATTTGGCTTCATTGATTGCTGCCATCTCTCTCCATTCTTCTAAGAGATCCAGGTCGATCCTCCTTTCTTCTTCGTTGTTGATTAAGTTCATGGAGAGCATTCTCGGAGACGGTAGCCCGATTTCTGCTGGGATCACAACTTCGGACCTATAGACCAAGCTGAAGGGTGTTTCACCGTTGCTTGTTTTTGGCATTGTTCTATGGGCCCATAGTATGCTGGGTAGTTCATCGACCCACCCTCGTCGTTTTTCACCGAGCCTTGCCTTTATGCCATCGACGATGCTCTTGTTGACCGCTTCGACTTGACCGTTCCCTTGCGGATGTGCAACCGAAGAGAAGGTATGTTCGATGTTTAGTTCTTTGAACCATCGTTCGAGATCATCTGCTGCAAAGTTTGTTCCATTGTCGGTGATGATTCTGAGTGGTAGGCCGAACCGGCATATGATTTGTTCCCATATGAATCGTTTAACGACTGCCGATGTGGTTGATGCGAGTGCCTTTGCTTCTACCCACTTGGTGAAGTAGTCGACCGCGACTATTATGAACTTAACTGCCCCCGGAGCTTCTGGAAAAGGGCCTACCATGTCTATGCCCCATTGTTGAAAAGGCCATGCGTTCGTTACTGGCACCAGTTCGTTCTTGGGGCGCATGGTCTTTGGCGCGTGCCTCTGGCAGCCACTGCATTTTCTCAATTCTTTCACGGCATCAAGATGCATCCCGGGCCAGTAGTATCCGGCATTCATTACTTTTGCCACTACCATTCGCGGCCCGGCATGGATACCACAAATGCCTTGATGTACTTCCCGGATCAGATAATTCGCGTCGTCGGCGTCAACACATCTTAGCAGCGGGCCGAGATATGACTTCCGATACAGTATCCCGTCTGCCATCTGATAATGTTCTGATTTGTATTGGATCTTTCGCGCCTCAGCTTTGTTTTCTGGAAGTATCCCGGACTGTAAGTACATGATTATGGGTGTCATCCAGGACGTGGTTGCTGTTTGGATGACGCTTACTTCTCTGAGTGGAACAGATGGGTTGCTCAAAACTTCTATGCGCACATCCTTTGCTAGGTGCTGGAAACTTGTCAACGCAAGCTTGCTTAAAGCATCTGCCGGCTTGTTTTCGCTGCGGTTTATGTGATGCACCTTGTAGGAATAGAAGGTTTGTAGCAAGGTCTTCGCTTGGTTGAGATAGAGTGCCATTATGTCACCCTTGGCTTCATACTGGCCGTTGATTTGGCCTGCTACTAACATGGAGTCCACATGTGCTTCGATTTGTCGGACCCCCATTTTGATTGCCAAACGCAAGCCGGCCAGAAAGGCTTCGTACTCCGCTTCATTGTTTGTGCTTTTGAAGTCTAGGCGTATGGCGTATGTGAACTCGTGTTTGTCAGGGCTTACTAGCCTTAGCCCTGCGCCTGCCCCATCTTCGTTAGATGCACCATCTGTGTACAGTAGCCATGGCTCTTCTGTTTGTTTTTTCTCAGCTTTCTCCATCGCCTTACATTCTCTGTCTTTGTCGTCTGGGACTTCTGTCATAAAATCTGCCAAGACTTGGCCCTTGATCAATGGACGTGGTCTGAAAACCACATTGTGTCCCCTAGCTCTATTGCCCATTTGGCCAACCTTCCCGATATTTCTGGCCTTGCTAGGATATTTCCGATATTGTAGTTTGTTAGCACGTGGATGACGTGATTAGCGAAATATCTGCGCAGCCTTCTTGACGCGTGGATCAGTGCAAGGACAAGCTTCTCCATGATTGCGTATCTGGTTTCAGGGTCGGTCAAGGTTCGAGACACGTAATATACAGGCGTTTGGACACCTTGACGATCAACGAGCAGTACGGCCCCGACTGCCCTATCGGAAGCTGAGAGGTAAAGTACCAAAGGCTCTCCTTTGTTTGGTGCGGTTAGAGTTGGTAGCTTGATGAGACAGTCTTTCATCTCGCGGAATGCGCTTTCTGCTTCCGGAGTCCATTGGAACTGGCTTTTCTTCATGCAGTTGCGCAAGGTCTTGATGAATGGGAAGGATTTTGCAGCATGGTTAGCTAGAAAACGATTGAGTGCTGCTAATCGTCCTGCTAGCTTCTGCATGTCTTTGATGTTTGACGGTGAAGGCATTCTTTCTATGGCTTGGACCTTCTCTGGATTTACCTTGAAGCCGTCTTTTGTGACTATAAAGCCCAAGAACTTCCCTTCTTCCATTCCGAACGAGCACTTTGCTGGGTTCAGTTTGATACTTACGCTGCGCAGTGTGTTGAAGGTCTTTTGGATATTTGCCAGCGTCGCGCTCTCTTCCTTGCTCATGATTACCAGATCATCCATGTACACTTCTATGTACTTACCAATGGCGTCACTAAATGTTTCGTTCATCAGTCTTTGGTATGTTGCGCCTGCATTCTTTAAGCCGAACGACATTTTGGTGTAACAATACAGCCCCGTTGGTGTGCGGAATGCGGTTTTATCCTCGTCTTGAACGACCATTTGAACCTGGTGGTACCCCTTGTAGCAATCCAGAAAACATTTCCACTGAAATGTTGCCAAAGAATCTATTTTCTCGTCTATGTCTGGTAAAGCGTAGCAGTCACGGGGACATGCTTTGTTCAGATCCTTGTAGTCAACACACATTCTCCAACTACCATTCGGTTTCTTTACCATTACTGGGCTTGCTACCCATGTTTGGTACCGGACTTCCCTGATGATCCCTGCGTTTAGCAACTCCAACACTTGTTCTTTCATGGCATCGTGTTTGATGTCGCCAAGGTGTCGTTTGGCATGTACCACTGGTTTTGCATCTTCGGAGACGTTTAGACGGTGTTCTGCTATATGTCGTGGAACACCCACCATATCAGCCGGTGTCCAGGCGAACACGTCCATGTTTTCATGCAATAATTTCTTAAGCGTTGCGCGCGTTAAGTCAGACATGGCGGGTCCCAGGGTGACTGTCTGTTCTGGGTACGTGCTGTTCAATACCCATTTTTCTGCCTCTATGCGCGGTGCTGGCTTGCTTGCTTTGGCTGGTCTGATTTCGTCTGTTGCTAAAACTTCCTTACTGGCATATATCAGCGCAATGCCTGTTTCGGTGGGGAAACCAACAGCGGAATGTGGTGCGGAGCAGATCATACTGAAATCTCCTTGGGATTCTCTTCCCAGGAGGATGTCATGTCTTGAGTGTGCCGGCAATACCATGAATATAACTTCTTCAGTTCTTGAATTTCTCCCGTCTGAAAGCAACACCGGGAATGATATTTGTCCTAGGGGAAAGACGGCTTCGTTGCAGAAACCAGTTAGTGGATAATCGACTGGCTCTAGGCGCGCCTTGTCCTCTTGATCAAATTGATTGAAGCACTATTCATATATAATATCCGCGGTGCTCCCGGGATCAATGAAGATGTAATCTGTCTGGTAGTGGCCAACCACACCCGGAATGATTATTGATCGCTTTTCTCTTGGACCCCCTCTAACAACTGGAAAAATAACTTGCCTTTCGCGCCATGAATCATCTTGCGCGCGCTTGTTGTAGTTTTTCCTTGGTCTTCGTGGACCTCCCTGCACCATGTGGGTTTCTAGCTTTCTGAGCTTTTTGTTATCTGGTCCTTCATCTCTTCTTTGTATTTGGCGGTAGTCGCGCTTTCCGCCTTTGACCAAATGAGTGAGCTTTCTATCTCGCAGGGCTCTTTCAATTTCCTGCTTTAAGCTAAAGCAATCGTCGGTTAAGTGGCCCGTATCTTTGTGGAATTCGCAGAAGAGATTTGGATCCTGACCCCTCTTGTTGCGCATCTGTAGGGGTGGTTTGAACTGATGATTTTCTGTAGCTAGGACTTCAGAAGGTGTTTTGGTCAATGGAGTCCACTGCTTTTCTCTGTTTTCTCGCTTCACTTCCTTTCGATAGGCTATCTGGTTGATCGTATGGCGTGCATCGTCCCGTGGGGGGCTTCTTTCTCTGTGCCCAGAAGCCTTCCAGGGTTGATTTCTGCCCCTTCTGTTGTGTCGATCGTTATGGTTGTGCGCGCGCTGTCGGTGATCGTCACCAGTCAACTGCCTGTCTGTCTGCGCAATTGTTTTGGCTGCTTCTACGAAGGTTTCCCAGTCTTTGGGTCCTCCGTCTCGCCCTTTGATTCTTTTAACCAAGTCATCGCACTTGACCACTCTCATGACGTGTGCGCGCATCATCTTTTCTGGTATGTCACCGATCTCTAAGCATTCTTTGTTGTATCTTGTGATGAAATCCTCTACGCTCTCGTAGTCTCTTCTCCATATGTTTAAACAGTCACCAGGGTCTCTGGCTTGTCTTTTCTGCTGAGAGAAGTGTGCTAGGAACTTCTCTCTGAAATCGACCCATGATTTGATTTTGCCTGCCGGTAGGTTGTCGAACCAAATGCGCGCCGCGCCGACGAAAGTCTGAGCAAACAGATGGCACCATGTTGGTAAGTTCCATCCGCCTGTTGCCCCTGCGCCTTTAAACACCTGGAGGTGATCATCTGGGTCCGTCAACCCGTTGTATTTACCCACGTTGTGTGGTAATTTTGTTTTGTCGATGGCCGCGCATGCGATTTCTCGGATGAATTTTGAATTTTCTGCCATGTCCTCAGGACGATAGCTCAAAGTGTAGTCGTGCTCTGCTTTGGGGTTATACCCCGCGCGCTTGGTTGGTTTGTATGCTTCGTGCTCCGGAGGAAGTCTTCTAAACACTGTGGATTCCTCCTTGTAAGTTGGGTCGTCTTCCTCCTCTTCCCATTCCGTATTCATATTGCGCGCGCCCAAACGGGTTTGGATCGGCCTTCGTTGTAGATTGGAGTTTTGTACGAAGTTGCTCTCTGTTTCAGCATAAGTATCGCGCGTGTCGTGTACGCTAGGTCTTCTTACATTTTGCACTGGTCCTCTTTCTGGACGTAAGTTCCACGCATTTGTCTGCTGAGCCGTGTGTGTACTCAGAGACCTTGGTTGTGGAGTTACGAATGCTGATTGGTTAGCCTGTGCTTGGAGCAAGGCTTGTTGTGCGCTGAGCTGCGTATAAACGAGGTTTATGGACGCCATTTGTTCGGCATACCAGGAAGCCAGAGTTTTCCCTCGGGTAGCCCTAAAAGTGCAGAGTAGTTGAGTTGTGCTTGTTCCGATGGAGCAGAAGGGCCTGCTCCATGGCTTAGAGTCTGCATCGGCGGAGGCGTTTGGTGTAATATCCCCGTTGGAGTTTGGAAAGCAGCTCCGTTAGTAGTTTGCGTGATGACTCTTGCTGGTGTTTGGAAAGTGGGTCCAGTTGTGGTTTGGCTAACAGCCCTGGATGCACTTCCAAAGATGGATGGAAACTCGTTGTTCAGCTGACCCTCTTGGATGGTCTCGTTCCTTTGACCCCTTTGGACGTGTGCCGTGTCCGAAACGAGTTCAAAGGAAGAAACTTCTCCGTCGACTGGGTGTGAGTGATTTTGTTCTGCCATTTTTACGAGTGTTTTTTGGGAAAGAAAAGAGGTGAGAGTGGTTTTGCAAAAAAGCGGATGGCGCCAATGTTGAAACAGTGATTATCACAAGGATAATCAGTGGGGTTGTTTCGTCTAATGGGTTCAACCTCTTCTTCTACTCGTATTGATGGCTCGAAATCTGCAAAACAGTAAACACCGTTAGTCTCGTTAAGAGGGGGGAAGGGGGTTTTCCCTCTTAACCAGGCTCCGGCGTGAGAATAAGTACTGTTCTGGGAGGAAATAAACAGTGTGTGTATAGAGTGAGTAAGGAGAGTAAAAGATCCTGAACCTGAATGATGAAGGGTCCTATTTATAGCCGGAGGATGAAGAAGGAGGAAGCAGCTGTGCCAGCTGTGGGTGCGCGCCAGCTGTCCGACCAAGGGGAATATCCTCTTGGTCTGTTCTGTCACGGCGGGTGTAGTGGTACACGTGGCCTTCTTGCATTCGCCTGTGCTGGGTACCTCGTACTGGTCAAGTCAGCCTTGCTCCCTGGATTGTCGCAGGCCTATGTGGCCTTCTGTTAATGGTGACACGTGTTGTCCTTTATGTCGGATAGAGCATCTTTGATGCCAGCTGTGAATCGCCCAGAAGTCTTCTGGAAGCTTCTAGAGTATCTTGGTGACATGGATGCCTTGTGTGCACAAAAGTGGTGTGGTCCCTGCCATGTAGGCAGGGAATTGGGACCATACCTCTTCAGACATAATTCAGTACTTCATATATATGTATCTATATTTTTTAGGATCATTCCAAAGATATATTTGAGTTTGTGGTTTCGCAGGAAAGGGTTCTGCCAAAGAGCAAATTTGAAGGAGATGTTTACATCAATAAGCATACTGGAATACAAGCTGCAGCAGCAGATCTTATGAAGGCCAACGTTGCTTCCGAAGGTTCGTTTTTTTCCCTTCCTATCTAATTAGAGGGGGCAGTTTCCACCGTTTACTGGTGAATTGGTCATTTGGATTATCTTTTGTTTCTTAAGGGTCAAATTGTATTTTAGTATTTAAAAATGATAAATGTAGACCTAATTACTATGTTTAAGAGGCTAGGACTGGACATGCATAAATATGGATGTTTAAATATGGTCACTGTATGATGTTTCTAATTAAGATAAAACTAGATATATGTATTTCTGTCAAATTAAAAATAGGCTATTTGTTGTAGGTGTTTGCAAAAAACAAAGAGAGACAGAAGCCATATGGAGAATTGAAGCATTCCACAGTGTTCTTAAAGAGGTTAACCCTCTTTTTGTTTTGATTCATGGTTTTATAAGAATTTGCTTGATAAAGAACTTGGTGGAGGACTATCCGTAGTCATTTGTATAGTTTCATCACGGATTGCCTTAGTGGTAATCCCTTTCCCGGAATCATGTTCTACATTGGTAGTGTATAATTTGTTATAAATTTGTGGTATAAGGTATTGTATTATTTTGTTGATTCTTAGCCATGGTGATGACATGAGACACGACTTAGTTGCATAATGGGTCAAAAACTATATTTTTTATACGGGTATTACTTGTGTCGTAGATGAATAGTTTGAACATGTAATGCAACATAACATAAAATGAAACGTTGATAAAATCACGGAAAACAAGTACAACAATGTAAATGGCCGACTCCACTGTAACGCGCGGGTTTCCCACTAGCGTAATTGAAAAAGCAAATTGAATATGAAATCATTCGGGACACCCGCTGCAACGCGTAGGCATTCCCACTATATATATAGGGATTGGGTAAACGAGAACCACATTGAGTTGTGAGAACTGTAGGAATCAATATTAACCACTGATCAAATGTGTTTTGATGGATGAGATTAAAAAACAATAAAGCGGTGTAATGATTGTGCTTTAATTAATAAGATTTTTGTTTTTAGTGAGATAAGAACTAATTAGGGTGTCCGGGGCACCTTAGGTGACCCCTTTAGGTGACTCCATTCACCTATTAGGTGAGCATTGCCAACACTTAGGTGAGTTAGAGAGAGAGTAGAGAGAGAGGGTGAAATAGGTGGGGAGTTGCCGAGAGAGGGGAGGAGAGAGGGAGGAGAGAGGGAGATCTTGACCAATCAATGCTTTTCTTCTTTTTTTTTTTTTAAAAAAAAAAAAACCAATTCACCTAAGAGGGGAGTGCCGCCATCAAAAAGGGGTATTAGGGGAGTGTTAGAGGGGAGTTGACGTGGCATTTTATGGTTGGTTATGTGTAAGAGGGGGGACTCACCTAAGAGGTGAGCACCCCTTACACCCTTAGTCTTTTACTATGGCCATTAATGATTGGTCTCATTAATGATTGTGCTTTAATTAATGAGATTGTTCTTTAATAAAAAAATTTAAAAATATGAGGTAAATATTTACATTGCAATAAATCACCAGAAAATGTAAAATAAATTAAAATAAATAAAGTGAAGTCGTCGTTTTTCGTTTCTTGTAAATGATAGTTTGCACCTACATCGTCTAAGTTCTGCACGGACACAACACAAAACTTGTAAAAATCACAAATTATCATTCAACAACAAATTAAATATCATTTACTCCAAAATATAGCATTTACATTCCACAAAACAAAAGTGACGTTTAGAGGAGCTTGAGCGGGCATTCTGAGGCGAAAAAAACATTTTTCTACCGCATGTAAAAAAAACATTGAGTAAACTGCCATTTTGGTCCCTGTGGTTTGGGCACTTTTGCCATTTTAGTCTAAATCTCAAACTTTTTACATCTAGGTCCCTGTGGTTTGCATTTTGTTGCCATTTTAATCCAAAATCCAAAAACCCTATTTTTTTGACTGTTGCAACCTCCTATTTTGTTTTTTAGTTCAGGGGCATTTTGGTCATTTTGCTTTTCATTTAACATTTTCTTAATTCAAAAATTAATATATATAAATATATTAATATACACACATACATATACAGTCTGCAGTTCATCTTCATCATCGACGACTTCAGCTCTCTCCCTCTTCTCTAAAACTTCCAAGTCTCAACAAATACAACTCAAACTCAGATTTGATATAAACATATCAGAACTAACAGACAACTTCAGCGATTCATCATCGGGGTGTCGGTTGTCACCGGAAAACGGCTGTCACCGGAAAACGGCGTTGGTCGCCGGAAAACAGCGATTCCTCATGTGGGTGTGACTGTTGGATGGGACGACGCTGGAGTGGCGGTGGTGAGAAGGGGGAGGAGGTGGCGGTGGTGGTGGTGGTGGTGGTGCTATAGAGAGAGAGAAGAGAGAGAGGGAGGAGGTGGCGGTGGTGGTGGTGGTGGTGCTATAGAGAGAGAGAGAAGAGAGAGAGAGAGCTGATTATTTGATCTGGTTTTTAATAAAAGAGAGAGAGCTGATTATTTGATCTGGGTTTTAATAAGAGAGAGAGAGAGAGAGCTAAAAAAAACTAAACATTTAAATGAATTTACAACAAATGAAATTTAAAAAATGACCAAAATGCCCTTGTACTAAAGGACAAAATAATCAGTTTTCAACAGTCAAAAAATAGGGTTTTTGGATTTTGGACTAAAATGGCAACAAAATGCAAACCACGGGGACCCAGATGTAAAAAGTTTGAGATTTGGACTAAAATGGCAAAAGTGTCCAAACCACAGGGACCAAAATGGCAGTTTACTCAAAAACATTTTTTACTTTCGACACCGTGCGCAAATTTTTTTACATTCGGCAAAGAAGTAAAAACATTTTTTCAAATGTATGTAAAAACTACAAATTTACAAACGTGAATTTATAAAACATTTTATATAATTGTTTTTTTATGCCGCCGACACATGAATTTTTTATTTTTACCCCGGCCCTGGCTGTAAATTAATTTTTACGCCCCGGTTGTAAATTTTTATTTCCGTCTCGGTTGTAATTTTTTTACGCCCCTATTAAAATGATTTAAACTTTTTTACGCCTCAGTTGTAAACTTTTTTTACGCCCCCGGTTGTAAACTTTTTTTACGCCCCGATTGCAAATTTTTTATGCCCCGGTTGTAAACTTTTTTACGCCCCTGTCAAAAAAATTTATACCTTTTTTACATCACGATTGTAAACTTTTTTTAGCGGTGGTTAAAAACTTTATTTACGCCCCCGGTTGTAAACTTTTTTTACGCCCCGGTTGCAAAATATTTTTTACGTCCCTGTTAAAAAAATTTAAACTTTTTTTACACAACGGTTGTAAACTTTTTTTAAGCTGTGATTGAAAACTTTTTTTACTCCCCCGGTTGTGAACTTGTTTTAAGCCACAGTTGAAAACTTTTTTTACACCACGGTTGTAACATTTTTAAGCTGCGGTTGAAAACTTTTTTACGCCCCCGGTTGTGAACTTTTTTTACGCCCCTGTTAAAAAAATTTAACTTTTTTTACACCACGGTTGTAACCTTTTTTTGAGCCGCGGTTGAAAACTTTTTTTACGCCCCTGTTAAAAAAAGTTTAACTTTTTTTACACTAGTGGTTGTAAACTTTTTTTAGCGGCGGTTGAAAACTTTTTTCACGCCGCCGGTTGTAAACTATTTTTACGCCCCGGTTGGAAAAAAATTTTATGCCCTTGTTAGAAAATTTTAAACCTTTTTACACCACGGTTGTAAACTTTTTTTAAGCCGCGGTTGTAAACTTTTTTTACACCTCGGATGTAAACTTTTATTTACACAAATATAACTCGTCAATGTTTTACCTTTTTGCATTGCTTCCCGAATTTCAAAAAAAAAAATAAAAATAAAGCCAAAGCTAATCTTGATCTTCATCGTCCTCGTTCGCCAAAGACACTGCAACACCTACAAACACAAGTATAAAAAAGAATTCCTTAGATAGGGCAACGATTTAAATGTATTTTACCTCCGTCTTTACACAAAAATTTATGTCGTTGTTTCCCGCATGAACACAAAAACACAATCGTTTTTACATCATCTTTCTAGTGTAAAAGTATTTTTATATTGTTTTTACATCGTATTTCTAATATAACATTTTTACAAAATATTTTTTACATTCGATGTAAAAAATATTTTTTACATCGAACATAAAATATTTTTTACATCGACTTCTGCAAAAAAAAAAATTACATCGAATGTAAAAAGATATCTTTTATATCGAATGTAAAATACTCTTACGTCGACTTTTATGATTTAAAACATTTGAAACCGACCGTAAAATCTTTTTAACAATCATAAGATGTCCTATGTTGTTACTAGTTGTTCATGGTTCGGTCTAAGACATAAAACCACCCAAACCGGTTATTGGTTTGTTGGTTTGTTTTCGCGATCTGTTTTTAAATCTTTTGTCAGTCGAATTAGAATTTTTTTAAACCGTGAAGAACAAATTTTTTTAAGCTTTATACTCAAAATGGAACGGAAAACCCGAACTTTTTGGGCTATGTAACTTTTTATATTTTACGCGAGTTTTTAAACTATTTTTAGTTGGACTATACACATGATTGCGTTTTGCCTAAAAAGATAGAATGCATGACATTCATCTTTTAAGTTTTAACCGTTGAAACAATATCGTTAATTTTTTCATTTTTATGGTATTGTAGACCTTTTTTTAATTATAGAGGTTAATAAAGCCCAAACCGTGAAACCAAACCGAAATGGTTTACTTCTTTTTAAATTTTCAACAATTTGGTTTTAATTTACTTAAAGTCAAATTCCGTTACTGACGGTTTGACTCACTGTTTACCTTAAAAACTGTCAAAGCCAGACCATGAACACCCCTGATCGTAACCACAAACCTAACAATCAAACAATGTTCGACAAACATACCCTCTGAAAATGCCCAACATGAGTCGTGTTCTCGACAAGATGAGCCGCTTTCCCAAAAAAATGTATGAACGCCAGTCGCGATCAAAACGACCTCGATCTCTCCTTGCTTACATGTCGAACCCGAGTAAACACCATCTCCCGGATTCTTCGTCATGGGCAGCGATTCTCCAGTGAGTACAGACTATAAACATTCAACAAACACAATCAACTATTCGTTTGTCAACCCAAACTGGCCTGTTTTGACCCGTTGTATAACAGAACAATACCTGATCAATCTTTAACGGATCGCCTTCTAATACACGAGCATCAGTAGGAACAATGTATCCTAACTTGATACTAATAATATCACCTGGAACCAACAATGACATGATAGTAAAATGAGAATTTACCCCTCCACGTGCAAGTGCAATTGGCATGATAGCAGCTGCTTCCATCACTCATGAGAACGGATTCCACATGAATCCAGGGAAATTTCAAGATTTTACTTTTCTATAAACAGACCTCCGAAAGCTAAATTAACAAGCTTTTCATCAAATTTCCCCCCTAAAAATCAAATCTTAAAGCTAAAAAACCCAAACCCACAAAAATTTTCAAAAAAAATACAGGACCCCAAATGTCAATTTTCAAAAAATTTCACCAGTATCTTTATAAACTCATATCAATTACCTGTTTCAATATTAACGGATTGAAATCGACACATGCAAATTCAATAAACAGGTAATTTACATCGAGATAGTTGGTAAACGGGCAACAAGCTGCGCCGCTACCCCTTTTTGAATAGCAAAACTAAGCCTTTTAAAAACTACGTCCATAGATCTCGGGGTCATAACATTACTATGCATGACCCTTTGAACTCGACTAAGTAGGTCCACAGCCTCTGGTGCCAGAAAACCAAAAGTATCAAAAGCAAATGGGATAAACACGTGCTGGTTGTCAAGGCACGCTTTCTCATGCTTGATCACTTTACCCGAAGCAGCTTTTAAAGCAGCCTGACCCACTGTGAAAGCACTACTCCCTAAGCCCACTAGCGGGGAAACCCCTGTTAGATCCACACAGGCGTGTTTTCCTCCTACCCATCCAAAGACAAGAATGTCGGCTGGTCGAAGGGTAGATCTCCCTTCCAACGGGTCTGTTAAGAAATTAACGGGTGCCTCTTTCTTAGCAGAAATACCAGCGCACCTGAATATGTCAAAAGGACATCCCTAACCAAATCATGTCGGTATTTGAACCCCGGGAGCTCTCTACAATGAATTGCATGCTCACCAAAAGAATCCAAACACGCCTTATGACAAACTGGGCATACCTCGTCAACTGGGAATAAAGGAATCATGAGGCGATACTTAAGGATAGTACGGTACTCCACCGACGACATATGCTGGCCTAACCCATCTATAGGTATAGCAAGAAGAAAATCTTGTGCATGTGGTGCTCGGAGACACTCAAAAACGGCTTTTTGTCTAACGGTCAAGTCAAACTGCACTTCGATTTCGTGGACAATTTTACTAAAAAGAGCACTCGCCAATGCATGTTGGGCTTTAGGGGGGGGCGGTGTCCTTATTAGTGAAACCGCTGAAGTCAAAGCTTGGAATCGTATCACGAAGACAAGCCAAAGCACAAACATAATCAGAATCCATACCGCATATACCACTGTCTCTTAAGATGTGGTCCTGTAGCACCCACGATTGGGCCCTCGAGGCCACAAAAGCATAGGATGAAGCCTCTACAGCCGAATACAACCCCAAACCTCCAAACCTAATAGGTAAAGAAGCAAGTCGCCACTGGAGGTCTCCAAAGAAAGGACCTCCACAAACCACCAATTCCTCAATCGCCTCACGCAAACCTTTGTCAAAGAACAACGCTGCATCTTCCATGTGTACAGGTTGGCATGTCCTCAAGCCAAAGAAAAGTTTGGCAATACCCATACAGGATCGAAGCAAGAGTAGTTCACTCTGCGGGTCACCTAATTTCGGTAGAAGACGCATCAAATCTACTGCCTTAGCAGCTCTTTTCTTTGCCAACCCACTAATAAAGCTTGCGTCTCTACTAACAGCCCCCCCAAGAAGCTTAACCCCCACTAATGGCCTCCCGATGTCCTTAGGAAATAACCCTTCACGAAACTTGCTACCATCACAAGAAGGCCAAAATAGCTCAGTTTACAAGACTTTCATCAAATTCCACCAAAAAAAATCTTCAAGCTAAAAAACCCAAACCCACCTCCGGTAGCCACTCTCCTAGCCACCATAACCAGCCTAACACAACCGCAAACACCTCCAATTGAAAAAGAGAACCCGTCAAAACTTTGGATCTGAAGATAAACAAGGAAATATCAAAACATACCGGACTAGATTAGGTAGGTTTCGTGGATTGCCAGCTCTCATTGGACCCCTAACACCCCGCCACCATTGAAGGCGCGGCTGCCGCCACTGCAGAACGCGGCCACCGTCGCCGCCGTGAACCACTCCACCACTCAGTGGCGGATCTAGGAATTTTTTCATGGGGGTGCGTAACATTTTTAAAAATTTTAGGTCCCTAGGTATATGAGTAAAAAAATCGGTTCGTATCGGGTCGGGTCGGGTCGGGTCATGTAAAACAAACGAACATCAAACTAAATTTATATAATAATCAAAAACATGTAAACTTTGTTACAAACATAATTAAAACGTCGACGCCCTACGGGTTTTCATTTTTTGAAATCTATCCAAAACATCATTTAAAACTAAATTTTTAAACAATTCTTTCTCTATATAACATAAGTTCATCGCTCCATAACATAATGTTTCAATTTTAATTTTCAACTATTCAAGCCTAGAAAATCATAACGTTAGTTGTAATCACCCTAAAAATATATAAACAACATAATCACCCTAAAAATCATCTAAAAAACCATAAACAACGTCAAAACACACAAAATTTCAAACCTATTTAACAACTTTATTACCTTTTTTTTTTCTCCTATAATATCAACCAAAATCATCAAAATAACAAAGAAACTTGCCCGTGTTCGGATTCCAGTTAGATTTGGTGTCAAACGACGGTGGTATGGTGGCTGATTACGGTGGTCGCCGGCTGCTGGACTGTTGTCGCTGGGTGATATTGTTCGTTGGCAGTGCAGGGACGCAAGAGAGGGAGAGAGCGGGAGAGAATTTCTAAAGGTTTTGGGCTTTAATTATTTTATTATAGTTTGAAATATTGTTGGGTTTGGTTAATGGGCTAAGACTTAGTGGGCTAGCTAGTTAGGAATTATAAGTGGATAAATGTATGGGTATTTGGGTTTAGTTAGTTAGGTATTAAAAGTTATATAATTTAGGTAGTATATTTTTTTTAAATAAGAGTTTACAAAAAAAATTAAAATATAAATAGATAACACTTTTTACCTAAGGGTGGCGTTCAAGGGTGCGGTCGAAAAATCCAAGGGGTGCGGACGAAAAATTCCAAGGGGTGCGGACGGGATTTTCGACGGAATTTAACACTAATTTTTTTTTCCCCGTGGGTGCGCCCGCCCACCTTGAAGTGGGCTTGGGTCCGCCCCTGCCACCACTATATGCCGCCACCCCTCTGGTAACTCCCGCCACACTTTCTTCCACAAACCCACAATCGACGTTCACTACCGTGTCACGTTTTTCGTCGAGTTGAAGCCATCACCCGGACACCACAACCACCTCCATCTGCGTCGCTATAGGGACACCGGAGAAAGTGGAGAGTGGTTTCTACGGTTCTAGCAACTCGGCTTAGTTCTCTCTTGAACCGGATCCTATATATATATATATATATATAGGGGACCGTTAGAATGAGAACCACCTCGAGTTGTAAGAACCGCGAGAACCACACCGTACGGGGCGAGGTGGACCAAATTTTTTTTTACAAACTTGTGGTGTAAAAAACTACACGCACGACATTTTTTTAAAATTTTTTTTACTAATGTGTTTATAATACATGCATCTACGTTTTTGAAAAAAAATTGGTCCCCCTCGCCCCGGATCAGGTAGTTCTCGCGGTTCTTACAACTCGAGGTGGTTCTCATTCTAGCGGTCCCCTAAAAAAAATTGGTCCACCTCGCCCCGGATCAAGTAGTTCTCGCGGTTCTTACAACTCGAGGTGGTTCTCATTCTAGCGGTCCCATATATATATATATATATATATATATATATAGGGGATGGATCATCAGAAAACTAGTTTAAATGAGAAAATCAAAAAACTAACTAAAAAAGCTTAAAAAACATACCAATTTTTTTTTTACAATTTTATTATTTATTTTCGCATGTTTTTATATAAAAAAATTTCAAAAAAAAAATTGTACTGCACTTGTGCAATAATTCGGAAAGCCTAAACCACTTACCGCACCCCCCGCCGACAACCCCGAAAACCTAAACCCCCTCACCCCCACCCCCCAAAAATCTAAATTCACCCTCCCACCAAAAGCCTAAACCCCCCACCCCCACCCCCTAAAAACCTAAACCCCCCACCTCCTTCTCGAAAACCTAAAACTAAACCCTAAACATAAACCTGAAAAAAACCTAAACCCCCCACCCAAAAACCTAATCTTAATCCTAAACCTCCAAAAAACCTAACCCTAAGAGCTAAACTAAACTCAAAAGCTAATTTTAAGCATTAATGTACATGTGTAGTACACATACAATGCACATGTGTAGTACAAGTTTTTTTTTTTTTTTTTGAAATTGTTTTATATATAAAAAATAGCGATTTTTTATAAAAAAAATTGTTAAAAAAATTTGTATGTTTTTTAGGCCTTTTTAGTTAGTTTTTTAGTTTTCTCATTTATATATAGTTTTCTCATGATCCTCTCCATATATATATATGTATATATGGGAAGGTTATCTTGAGAATGCTAAATATTGCGAGAACCATGAGAACGAATGAAAAAACCAATCAAAACCAATTTTTTAATAAGACCTCATTGTAATTAAGATACAACATCAAAAAAAAAAAATTACAACATCAAATAATTCATTTCTCCTTTCAAAATCACTCTTTTTAGATTTTTATACATGTGTAAATTTTCTTTATTTATGAATTCACGTAAATTTAAACGTGTAAATGAAATTTCTAACATTTTATTCGAATAATAATGATAACTGTAGAAATTTTTTTTGAATTTGAATTGTTTTTGACCAAGTTCTCGTGGTTTTTTCATTTGTTCTCACGGTTCTCACAATATTTAGCGTTCTCATTTAAGCTTTCCTATATATATATATATGTGTGTGTGTGTTATATAAACACTTATAAAAACTAAGTCGTATTCGATTTATTTTAGTTACTTATTTTGAATAAATTCCTGAAATATAAATAATTAATTGAATTATTTGTTTTTACTATTAAGTCTAATCAAATAATTATTTAATTATTTTCAGGAATTTGAGTCAATATTTTATAAACCGAATATGACTTAGATTTTATAAGTGTTTATATATCAAATAATGATAACTAGTGTAACACCCCGCGCTACGTGCGGGAATTTGGTCGGTATTGTTACGTTATCGGCACTCGTTATAGCAACGGGAAGAGAATACCCCAAAAAAATAAAGTTGATATGCCCAAAAGGATATGAATATGTCATTTACATCAATCTTAAACTATAAAAATGAATAGTGATACCTCTTCATAATACTAATATCGGTACCAATGTTGTTAGGTTGTAATTAGTACGGTTCGTTACGCTATCGGTATGATACCAGCACTCGTATAGATTATGATACCACAATTGCGTATTCATCTTTTTTTAAAAGTTAATATACGTTAATATAGAAAAATTAAAGCACATCATATAACTAAAAAATATTTGCTTTTCTATCATAAAGTTTATTATGACAGTTAAAAAATAAGTAAATAATATAAGAACAAAAAACAACAAAAATTAAGTAAATTATATAATATCAGAAAGCATATTTCTAACAAACATGTGTTGAGGGGAAATAAAAGAAAACAAACTGTAGTGGTGAAATCCAAAACTTAGATGACTGGCGCATAATTGAAAAGACAGAAACATAACTATTGTGCCGACATTTATGAATTAATACATATATACAAGGGTCGTATATAGGGCTGCAAACGAGCCGAGCTACTCGAACTCGGCTCGAAAAAGAGCTCGAACGAACCGAGCTTAAACGAGCTCGAGCTCGAGCCCGAGCCTAAAAACAAGCTCGTTTAGTAAACAAGCCCGAGCCCGAGCTTCGCTATCGAGCTCGAGTCGGCTCGCGAGCCTAATCGAGCTTTCTATTTATATATTTTTATTAATATATTAAACATATATTTATATAATAATAATTACCATTTATATAAATATAAAAAATAACTAAATTATATGTATAATAATAATTATAATTAATATAAATTAATTAAAAAAATACTAAACGAGTCGAGCCCGAGCCGAGCTCGAGCTTGAAAATTACCTTCGAGCCGAGCTCGAGCTTCAGAAATAAAGCTCGAATCGAGCCGAGCTCTAGCCGAGCTTTCATATGTTAAACGAGCTCGAGCTCGAGTCTGGTCGAGCTCGGGCTCGGCTCGGCTCGTTTGCACCCCTAGTCGTATTATTGGCACACCTTGGGGGATTAAATTGACACCCTCAATACGCATCATATAGGCCTATACGATGCGTATTGAGGTGGGTTCAAACTTCTATGTCTGCCAAAGGCTACCAATGTCCCCTTACCAAAAAGTAATACACATCGTACAGGCCTATACGATGCGTATTGAAGGTGTCGATTTAATTTTTAAATTTTTGCAAGGTAGCTTCCTGTCACGCGGTAGCTTTCCGTCACGCGAACGAAGAAGCAGCACTTTGGACATTTGTCGGTCTTCAAACATCTAGAAAACATTATTTGAGAATACCCCTGAATTTATCAAAGCTGTAGAATGAGATCCTCCACTGTTGGGTTATCATCTTTCAATCCCATTTTCCCTAAATTTATCGATTCTGTTTTTCAACAGGGATGTAATGCAATGCAATGATTCCTCTCAATTAAATAGACCGACACTTGCTTCATAGGACTCACTTGAATCGTCTCGGATGTAATAACAGTACGTTTAGCATCCGTTCCTGCTTGAATTGCAGAAAACAAAGGATAACGAAGATGAACATTGTATTTATCACGAAAGTACTGAACAACCGAGATAACAGCTCCGATTTCATCAGCTGCATTTGGAACAGGAGAGTTGAAAAAACTGCAATTGGAATTGATCTTGGAACAGCTTATTCTTGTTACCATATGACACATGATAAAAGCGCTTCTCTAGACAATCTGGGATTATGTTCCGCAAATTGGGAACCACATATTTGCTTCAAGATTTACGTCTGATGTCCATGTTTGATCACATTTGACTTCATCTGCGACAGTCCACTGACTTTCTTCCCCCGTGTCTGCACTGTGATCTTCATATTCTTGGTTCAATACCAACTCACCTTTAGTAGTGTTTGTTTGAGAACCTGATTTAGATACACAACGGTTCTCCAATTCCAGATCAGCAAGCAAATACACAACGGTTCTCCTATTCAAGATCAGTAATGTAAGGAGAAGCATTGAGATAAAGGACATCCATCAAGCTCAAAAAGAAAACTTGTGTTTCCCATAGTCACAAACGATTGCGGTTTGTATTTCCCATAGCCACCGTTCCCATAGTCAAAAACTGTTGCGGTTTTCACATTCAATCTTCATTGCTTCATTAAAATTAACAAGGCGGTCTCTTTGCTTCGTCCACTAGAACTATTTGTGTATGCATTCTTTTGGTAGTTAAAGCGCTAATGAGGCACCATTAGAAGAAGTACCTGTAGGTCCGGGTTTCGGGATCCAATCCGTGATTTTCATGATTATGTTCATAGATGGAAGAAGATAGAGATTATAAACAAACAAACTTTGTATTAATCCGGTAGTAAAACATTACAAGTCGGCCCGATTACATGATAACCGAACTAATACCAAAGAAGTATACATCCAGGGAGAAATCAAGTGGTGATTTCTCCCGGTGAGGTCTCAAACCTCCTCTAACTCTCTTGTGTTGCAAATGACAAAGTGTTGGTATTTATACCCAACACAGGTTGTATGGTCGAAGGATCAAACTGACCGATCGATAGATCATCATTCAGCTTTCGAAAGATACACATATACCTCGAAGGATGACATATCCTTTGAGGTCCATCTTCATCCTTCGATGGATATCTTTCGAGCTCATCGAAGGATATACACAATCCTTCGATGCCTTATCCTTCGACACCAAACATTATACAACCATAATTTGTCTAGCAAACACACACGGTCAAACGAATAACCCTCTCGTTTGACCACTTCAAACGAGCGGGTCTATACACGTTCGATAGACCGTTTCACTAACTATTACAAATTCAGCGTAAAATAATAACTAATCTATTCGACAAGCATCGGACACAAAATCTGGATCAACAAATTCCCCCTTGTCCGTTGCTGTCGAATGCTGAAGATGCAACTGCAATCGATCTTCAGTCAAGTATTCATCTTCTCTGTGTTAACAAATTCCCCCTTGACCGATGATCCAGGTAAGTAGTATCTTGATGCTCCTTGTATAATATTTCCCCCTCAAAGTACGCATATCCGTGTTGGGTGTTGTGCAATTTCCTCAAAAGGCTCAATTGACCGATCTTCCGCTGATCTTCCAATACGCCAACCGGCATTTGATAAGGGTTCCATTCTTTAAAAACTGCATCAAGTCTTGATCTTCAAGCATACTACATTGATAGAGATTTCTGGTGAACTGTCTTCTGTAAACCGTCTTTGTGGAATCGACCAAGTAATGCACTTTAATCTTCAGCATCAACACTCAGGAAAGTCAGCTAGACCAAGTGTATCCCTTGCAAGTTCAACCAAACGGCACGCTTAGTTTCACTACATCCAGATCTCATTGTCTCGCCTTTGTGAAGTTGACCACGTAATGCACTACGAATCTTCAGCATCAGTACTCAGGAAGTCAGCTTGACCAAGTACATCGTTTGCAAACTCAACGAATTGAGTTACCCCCAGATCCCTGTAAAATCCCAAGAAAACATCAAACCCAAAACCGAATCCTGCAGGTCTTCAGCCTTGAATTATCAACTTCCATAAAGATTCCCCCAGGTCTTCAGTAAACAACGCTTTGAAACAACTGTCGACTTTAGATACCTGTATGTTTCCGTGCAAAACCCTTCACGCTGGCTGGAGAATTAATTAAAATCCTCAAATATGTGTCTGTGCAAAACATTCCACGCAGAACCGTTTGTATCACCAGAAAATCACAAACTCTACCACCTATGATTGCGTTTAGAAATTTACCGAAGAAATTCAACATATGAAAATTTTTATCCCCCCATTTCTTTGGTAAAATCTCTAAACCTTAACAGATTCTTTCCACTTCAAAGAAACTGTCGTCAATTTCACATAACAAATTCTCTCCACTGAGTAGAATTTATCTTCAAATGTTCACCAATTCCCTCCAAAGACTTTGTGAACTCGTTAGGACCGGTATTGACATTCTAGGTTCACACAGATCTGAATATTTGATGATGATTACTTGATTATTTAGGAGAAAAACATAAAACCCAACACTCGTTTTCGCACAGATCTGAATATTCGGGTCCAGATCTGAATTTTTCTCATTTTCACCATTTTTGCATCTTGAACAAAAACGCACAAAAATCACAGATCTAGAGCACATGTGACTTAGTAAACGGTTAGTTTTACTAAATCTGGCACCATGGCTCTGATACCAATTGTAGGTCCGGGTTTCGGGATCCAATCCGTGATTTTCATGATTATGTTCATAGATGGAAGAAGATAGAGATGATAAACAAACAAACTTTGTATTAATCCGGTAGTAAAACATTACAAGTCGGCCCGATTACATGATAACCAAACTAATACCAAAGAAGTATACATCCAGGGAGAAATCAAGTGGTGATTTCTCCCGGTGAGGTCTCAAACCTCCTCTAACTCTCTTGTGTTGCAAATGACAAAGTGTTGGTATTTATACCCAACACAGGTTGTATGGTCGAAGGATCAAACTGACCGATCGATAGATCATCATTCAGCTTTCGAAAGATACACATATACCTCGAAGGATGACATATCCTTCGAGGTCCATCTTCATCCTTCGATGGATATCTTTCGAGCTCATCGAAGGATATACACAATCCTTCGATGCCTTATCCTTCGACACCAAACATTATACAACCATAATTTGTCTAGCAAACACACACGGTCAAACGAATAACCCTCTCGTTTGACCACTTCAAACGAGCGGGTCTATACACGTTCGATAGACCGTTTCACTAACTATTACAAATTCAGCGTAAAATAATAACTAATCTATTCGACAAGCATCGGACACAAAATCTGCATCAACAGTACCCAAACATTCTCTCTCTCTCTCTCTCTCTCTCTCTCTTTGGTCAGCTATACAACTGATTCCTCTGGGTTTCTTAAATCAGATTTTCAAAAATTTGGTCGAATAATGGCCAATAAGAAACAAATCTGTAAAATTAAACAATATCGATTGCTATAACAGGATGGATGTGACACACACAGATAGATAATATATGATTGTTTCAGTTTTTTCCGACTGTTTCAGTTATGTTTCATTAAATAATATATGATTGAGAAGCACTAAATTAACAACGGTTCTCCAATTCTAGATCAGTAATGTAAGGAGATGCGTTGAGATAACGGACATCCATCAAGCTCAAAAAGAAAACTTGTGTTTCCCATAGTCACAAACGATTGCGGTTTGTATTTCGCATAGCCACCGTTTTCGTAGTAAAAAACGGTTGCGGTTTGCAGATTCAATATTCAATACTTCATTAAAATACCAACTCATCTTTAGTAGTGTTTGTTTGAGAACCTGACTCAAATACATAAATCTTGAAGCAAATATGAGGTTCTCAGTTGGTTATAGAAACCACTAGCAGAAGAACCCGACACGTCTTCATGTTACGGAGAATGTTCTCGAAATTGAAGGAAAAGGAAAAGATTTGTTGAAATCGAAGAAAAGAGTAAAAAAGATGAATTTAGGCGTGCATTTTTTAAATCTGAATCAGTTGGTATGTGTTCGTATCAGCGTTGTTTATCACCCTGTGTGAGCGTTGGAAGCCCGACAAATAGTCTTGCAATTATATCGGTTCAAGATGTTTCAGTTTGCAGATTCAATCTTCATTGCTTCATTAAAATTAACAAGGCGGTCTCTTTGTTGCGTACTGATTATTGAAAAGATTTGTTGAAATCGAAGAAAAGAGTAACAAAGATGAATTAAGGCATGCATTTGGAACAAGAAGTCCAACAATCCGTTCATTATCTGTTGTTGTCTAAACAATATGAATGCACGCAACGAATTTGACAACTGTGACAACTTATTAAAAGTATAAATCACCTCCAATCTTTTCCTGGTCAAATCACACACAATAAAGTTTAAACTTATCGTGTGTTGTAGTTTGGAAAGATGACCGAATAGAGATCTGAATAACAAACTGTGGAGAACTTGTTTGCGTTATCCTTCAACATAAGCTAAAATACTCTAAAATACTCTAAAATACGCAAAAATACGCTAAAACACGCTAAAATACGCTACAATATGTTAATATACGTCATATTACGAAAAATACATGAAAATACGTTAAAATACGCCGAAATACGTAAAAATACCCTAAAATAGGTTAAAATAAGCTAAAATATGTTAGAGTACGCTCAAATACGTCAAAAATACTATTAAATACACAACAGTATGTTAGAATACGTTAAAATACGCAAAAATACATCAAAATACGCGACTAACGATATTTCCACACACGTATACATATAACACGGCACTATGGAGTACAATTGGATTTCAAACAAAACTGTACGTAATCATAGAATACAATATTCGCACCAACCGAACGACACCGAAACGACTTATGTTAAAGGTATACGTCATAAAACGACAAAATATGCGAAAGTTCGGTGAAAAACGACACGTATACGCGTCAAACCGAGGGAAACACGATAAAACTAAAATTGAAATAATGCCATATACGATCGTATAGGCCTATGTCGTATCGTATATCGGCTTAATACGAATCGTATAGGCCTATACGATGCGTATCAAACTTTCAATTTTCTCAAAAGTACTCCTAAATTTATCAGAAAAACAGGGGTATTTCAGTAAATTCATCGATTAATAGGCATCGTATAGGCCTATACGATGCGTATTGAACTATTAATTTCTCAAAAATGTTTTTCAAATCAAGGGTTCCATCATTACAACCACTTGTTTTCAACGGGGATGTAATGCAATGATTCCTCTCAATTGAATAGACAGACACTTGCTTCATAGGACTCACTTGAATCGTCTCGGAAGTACTGAACAAACAAGCATGCCTTGAACGATTCTAGAACTCTCGTAATCCTCAACCGGCTTTGAAGCCGGACGAAATCTATTAGGAACTTTCGACACAGACATGCATTAGGAAAGAAGCATATAATGATTCCTCTCAATTGAATAGACAGACACTTGCTTCATAGGACTCACTTGAATCATCTCGGAAGTACTGAACAACAGAAATAACAGCTTTGGTTTCATCAGCTGCATCGTTTAACGTGGAATGCATCCTTATTTTTATAAATCACACAAACAAGCATGCCTTGAACGAGTATAGAACACTTGTAATCCTCAACCGGCTTTGAAACCGGACGGAATCTATTAAGAAACTGTTCGACACAGACATGCATCGGGAAAGAAGCATATAAAGAACCTTCAAAAGTTAGACATATTTTATTAGCTATTATGCCTCGTCTAATAGCAAGATAAGAAGGATGAGATATCGGCAGTTAGCTCGAAGAAGTTTCTCTTGATCAGGTGTTCCAATAGATTCCCCCTTTAACAATGTCCTGTTAATTGTTTTAGATGACATGCTTGGTAACAAAGACAAACTGTTAATGTTAGGTGTTCGAATAGATTATCCCTTTTAACAATGTCCTGTTAGATGATATGCTTGGTAACAAAGAGGAACACTTTCTTCTGTTTTATTTTTTTTCTACTTTTAGAAAGGTTTGACCACCTCGAATAGATTCTCCCTTTTAACAATGTCTTGTTTGTTTTTCTTATAATTTTACAGACGCTTTAGAGAAACGGAGATTGTTACGAGATTCTTCGAGAATTAGAAAAGGAGAAAATACGAAACGTCAAGGGTGCTGGTCTTTTCTCCCACGTGTGATCCAGAGGTCGGTCTCGGGTGGGCATAAGATCCGTGGGCCCTATTGTCGGATCTGTGACTCCATGGAAGATGTGATTAAGGTAAGTGTGTCGTATCATGTGTCATAAAACGGAATATAATCCCAGATTGTCTAAAGAAGCGCTTTTATCATGTGCCATATTAGAGTAGTATGAGTCTGAGTCCATTGTGGTTCGGGAATGTTTCGAATCATCATAGAAGACGTGTCTGGTTTGTATTTCGAATAGCCACAGTTTTCGTAGTAAAAAATGGTTGCGGTTTGCACATTCAATCTTCATTGCTTCATTATAATTAATAATGCGGTCTCGATTGAAGATGTAATTGCAAGACTGTTTGTCAGGCTTCCAATGCTCACACAGGGTGATAAACCACTAGTTTTTTTTATAATTTTACAGACGATTTAGAGAAACAGAGAGTACGTTATTAGATTCTTCGAGAATTAGAAAAAGGAGAAGAATATGTGACTCCATGGAAGATGTGATTAAGGTAAGCGTGCCGTATCATGTGTCATGTGTCATAAAACGGAACTTAATCCCAGATTATCTAGAGAAGTGCTTTTATCATGTGTTATCCAGAGGTCGGTCTCGGGTGAGTTGTGGTTGATTTATAGGAGGTTATGAAACGAATATATGTTTATGCAAATTTAAAGGACAATACTGACAGGGGTGCTGGTCTTTTCTCCCACTGTGCAAACTTGTCACACCCCGATTTCCACACGTTTCACCGGTGGGGGATTACCGTGACGTAGTTGGCAACAATATAGTCAAACCACACAATATTTAAATGCACAGCGGAAGCATAAAGATAGATATATTTCAACCATCGAATGTAATATCCAAGTACCACAAGTAGTCGAAATAAATCCACAGGGGATCAAAATAAAACAGAAATATTGTTCAACAGATAGTGGCATCCCAAGCTTGCGAGATTCTAACGATGCTAAGGAGTGGCCAGCCTATTTCGTGTAGAACCTGCATTTAATCTTTTTGGGGAAAATACGTCAGTTTACACTGGTAAATACATTCAACCGACACTTTTGTAAAAGGTTTAATAAAATTTAGTTGAATGCACAAGGCACAAACTCTTTATAACTTGGGATAATTAATCGATTAAATCTTGTAAAAGAATTACATGTTCACTATGCGTTTAGTCGCCCGGGTCGTGCCAGGTTTAAGGTTAATAGACACACCACATAGCATAAAGCCGTGGCGGGAAAACCAACGGTTATACCTTTATAAATATAGACACATTGTCGGGTGTACGCCTACACCCGCGTGTCAAGGTCGTGTCCATTTCGTAAAATGCTGCCAAGGATATCCGGGACATGGTCATTAAACTCCCAAAGGCGTAAAGCCAACAAAACCAATTTTTTAAACGGGTCACATTGATAATACCCAACTACTAATGAGTTAGGGTCAATTTCCCGACCAAGTGGTATTTTATATACCATATCCCAAGCCCGTATAAGGGGAAATAAGTTAAAAGTATTTACCTGAGCAAGTAATAACCACAATAAGCAAATGCAAGTTTCTTTTACTGGTCTCCTATTCTGGAACGAAGGTTTATAATAACCTATTAGAATCATAACGGGTCTTTAATTTAGCCTAAGCTTAGACCGGTTAGTTTCAAAAGGATAATTACGGTTTAATCGCATGAAAGGCGAAAACCGGGAATGGAATGTGGTTTGGACCCAACAAGTTCGGAGACTTGTATATTATGGGTAAACCAAACACATTCTGGATTTTGGGGTGAAAACGCCAAGGTTGGACCCGTCTCGGCTAATTTATGCAAACTAGTTACATAAACCGGACCGAACGCGTAAATGGCGTAACGGGTAACCGTAAGAGTCCTACACAGGTTTCCTAAGTTAATATGCTTTAAAGAGGTTGTGATATCAGTAGGATACCTTCCATTATGCCCATAACGAGTTTAATCCCAATATACGCCCTGTAGGGGTATTTTGGTCATTTTAAAGATTATAAAAGAGATTTCCGGGTTCTACAGGAAATCTGAGTTTTCTGAATAGGTTATAAAGTTCAAAATACTTTATTTATTATTTAAAATCAGTAGCAACTGGATTCGTGTCAAAATACCATGTAGAACTCTTTTTATGTTCGAAAAGGGTATATTCGGTATTTACCGAATCAATGCCATAACCGCAGGTTATGCGTAGGTTAAAAATCTTTAAAAATGTAACGCCCGGCTCTTTTGTAATTTCCATTTATAGAAAGTTTGGTTCGTATTTCTATTTTTGGAAACTTTGTATTCTCGTAATCGTTCCTTTCCTTGTAATCATTATCAAACTGAGACTTGGATCATTAATGAAGCTTGTATTTTGTTACATTTATGTTATACACATTCTATGTATGCTCGTATGTTCGACTTCGTGAATCAATCGATGTTAATCGCTATTCTTGGAAACTATGTGCGAAACTTGTAATTGAACGTATTTTGAACGAGAACGACACTTGAATTGATACTTATACGCTTGATTATACTTGGTTATACTCCTCATACTTAATCACATCTTAAACTATGCTTTATGGCAAATATGGCCCTTAAAATACCTTAAACGCATCAAACACACAACTTCAGGGGCCAAATTGTAAAAAATGAAACTTATCCGGAACCACAAAGGGCTCGCGGCCCGCGTAGACTTAGCCTGATACCTCAGGCGGGCCGCCTGGACCCCCAGGTCTGCAGAAAGTTGGACAGTCGCGACCAGCTTCGTTTTTGGGCGGGATTCTTTGGTTTAAACCGAGTTTTAGCACTAGTTAACCCCTCAAATCAACCCTAATCACTCTCCTATAAGTACCCAAGGTCCTCCAAGCACTTGGACACTTTCAACACACTCAAATCTCTCAAAAACACTCTCAAGTTCCAGCAAGAATATGCATTTTCGGACAGATTCACACTCTTGCACTAAACTTGGTATAACTTGCTCATTTCTTAACGAAATTACTTGATTCTTCTTCCTACTTGCTTGGTTAATCATGGAGTTTGATTCCTTGACTTCTCCTTGGAGAAATCAGACCTGGAATTGCTCTGAAATTGACCAAAAACTTTCTGTTTTGTTACATACTTGTTTAAACTTCATCCAACTTGTGTCTAACACATCTCACACCAATGTCCTAATGCTTACAACCCCTTTTATGGTTGGTTAAGCTTAAAAACATGGCTGAGACACTTAAATCAGAGGATTAAACCTCAAAAACTTTCTGTTTTGTTAGGGTATTTAACCCACAAGTCATGTCAAGCTTAGACTTTGATGAATGAGTGATTGTGGAACAACTTGGGTTATTCCAACATAAAATCCTCACATGATTTGATGATTTCTTTTAGTTTAGATTATTTACATACTTGTATTAACCCTAGTTCGTGACCCTCCTTGGTTGTCTTTACATCAAGTGAAGTGGTGAACATTCAAGGGGTCCCTAAATGGAAGCATGTTCTTCCTACCCCATACATGACAATCATGAATAACTCGAGGTGCCTAAACGAAGATCTTAATCTTCTACCTCTTACTTGAATTATTGAACTTAATAATATGTAATACTTAACTTAAATATATATATACACACATTCGAACCTTTAATATTAAACTTGTGTTTATATGTTAAGGTAGTAGAATGACATCTAAGACTTAACACTCCAAGTATGATTCTAATGGGCTTACTACCCATGAAATACAATATAACCCTAGTGGTTACGTAGTGTCATATAAGAGTGTAAGTTAAAGATGATTATTTTGATATCATACTTTATGTTATGTTAAACTCCAAATTTATAATCTTCCGTTGTACGCCAAACTCACACACCTACGTTTCCTTGTGTAGAAGGACTAGGTGCTCCAACTTAATCCATCCACCAAACTCGCTCGCGGGATTTCAAGTGGGAAAGCTTGCAACCACCGTGAGTATACTCGATCCCGTTTTGTTTTAAACACTTTTGGGATGCAACATGTATTCTATATTCAAACACGTGACACTTGAAACTTATTTGAAACATGCTCTATCCATTTAAACATGAAACATGAAACTTGTGATACTTGAGACTATTTTGTGCTATGTGAACGTTTAATCCTTGTGTATAGTTCCGCCTTAACAATAGTAGCACTATAGGGGTAATGCACCTCCCCCATTTGTAGTCGAGGGGTATTGTTAGGATGAGACATGTTAACCTCCCGTGAAACTTTGGGATAGGCACTTTAACGCATTGGAAACTTGGGCTATCACTTGGACTGCGTGAACTAGCATGGCTGAAACTATTTTATTATGTTCATGTGGGATTTGAGCCTTTTATTCTATTATGCTATGTAAACAAACTTGTATACTCGCTCTTTGCTTTTGCATTGAACTCTATTTTAATACATGTTGCAGGTTGATTATTGAAGTATGGATGATTGATGAAACAAGTTTAGGGTGGACTAGATACACACCTAGATTTATCTATCTATTGTTTGTTATGTAATTGTTGAAACAATGTTGTATTTTGTTTTGAATATTGTATGACAATTTAGCACTTGCAATGAAATTTGAATTTAATTAAATATTGTCACATAGTGTTATGAAGTCTCTAGCAATCTATACACACTTCGTCTCATCCCGATGTTTCCGCCATCGGTTGGGGTGTGACAGATTGGTATCAGAGCCATAACTATAGGGAATTAGGAAAAATTGCCATGCTTTTGCCCTAATCTATAGTTCTAGGAATTTTGCCTCTTATTTGTTGTTTAAAACTTTTGTACTCTACCATGCATGCTTCCTAGCTATACTTCTTGTTGATTAAATTTATGTGCCTTTCCTAAGGCTAACACGAATACACTTATGCTATTTTTTTTATGCTCTTGTAACACCAACGAGGAGAATTTACCAAAATAGGCGTGAAACCCATAATTTGGTAAACGACTTTCATTCTACCATTAATCTATTTTTGCACGAAATTTCACCATTAAGCTAGGAGTGACATCCACAACTTAATGGAAATTTCCATTTCAACTCTAGTGGACCCTCGTTAAAGTGTCAAGATTTTATTTTGATCGACGAGTACCAACCACATTTAGGGTACGAAATCGTCAAGTTAGGGGTGAAACCCGCATCTCGTCGACTAAGTCCCATTCCTCGATTTTTATTCTCGCCAAAGTCCCGAATGTTTCAATCATTTAGAGATGTGTAGTAACCGGAAGGGTAAGATACCGTTAATCGCTTCTCGACGAGAGTATCTTACTTATAGGCCAAAGCACAATATCTCTAATTCGAAAGAACTTTCAACCCACTTTGGAATAGTCGACGTTTCTCTACCCGAAACAATCCAATGTTTTACTGAGCCTCTCTTTTATGTATCTCAAATTTATATGTGATTTTTATACTTGAACGTTCATTCATTTCCAAATGTCGTTTTAATCATTTCGCACGTTATCGCAATCACAAACAATAATAATCCCTCGTGAACAAACTAAATTTACGATACTTTCATTTATTCATGATATGCTATGTGAAACTCATGATTATGCTATATGAGACGTATTAACCTTTCATGCTATGTGAATCAAATTGAACCTTTATGCTATGTGACCCTTTATGCTATATGATCAATTTCATTTTTCTTAAACAAACATTATGACCAAGTCTCATCTATTCCCTCTTTTTGAATTCGAATTATTTTTGAAATTTCACTTTTACACATATATCGTACAAATACTTTATCATACATTTATACATTATTCACATACATGATTTCACATAATTTTATTTATACCCCTTGTAACAATAAATGGAGACATATCATCAAGGTGGGAGTGATTTCCTTACCTTGACGACTAACTCCGTTTCTTATCCCATCTTACAACGACCTCGCCAACGAATTAGGGGTGATTCCCTTACTTAGGTGATCGTTACCAATATTTTCCTTAATAGACTATATTACGTAAACATGATCACGTTTATATCTAAATCGTTTATCATTAGCCAAATCTCTATTTATTTCAACATGCATTGTTTATATGAACGAATTCCTTATCCTACAATATATATTTTTTTATATAGCTCACACACACGAAATTCTTAACCTTTACCATAAACGCTTATTCTCGATTTTCAAAATTTACGAAATGCTACTTATCAACCTAGTTGGTTTAATAAATCCATTGCCCACGAAATTTTGTATTCAACGTAACTATTGAAAAAAAAGGCTCATCTAATATCCTTAAACTAGAGATTTTCTATTTTCAATTAGGAATCAAACCAACTTTTTCACGCACACCTATAAAATACTATCAATGTTATTCAATCATTTACTAAAATTTCTTTCAAAATCAGTAAAATGTTTTATTAAAGACGCTTTTTCAACAATCACTAAGATCGTATACCAAAATCCTTTTTCTTACGAATCAACGTTATCACAAAAATCTCTAAAATTCGAATTTCTTCTTTAATGCAAGATCATTTAAAACGATGCAAACTTATTTACTTCTAGAACCTTTTCAACCATTATTCAATACGTCACTTTAATTTAAAATGTGTGGGCAAGGAAACTTCATAAGAACCAACCATCTTCAACGAATGTAAATCCTTCTTAAAGCAAGAGTAGCATTTCCTTTCTTTCACAAAGTATAACACACATAACCAATAGATATTTTATACTCTCTTTACATTTATGAACTAGATTCTATATTTCATGTCAACTCAATCTATTTTGATTTTAATTAAACTTCACGCTTTGCTCAAACAACTATACATGCATAATATCTTACGTGTTTTAGCTTATATCTCACGACAAATTCGCATATACCCCTCATTTTGTTTTCGTACTCAAAACTTCTCGGCCTTTTACATGCCTAAATTCGTATATTACGATTAATACCACATACAAAATTATTACTTATTACACTCATATCCATATTCGCATTTATGCATCTTACGCTTACACATTTATGTTTATTTTCATAATCATATACATATTCATACACTTTATATTATACTCATGTTCACAAATTATACATTTACGCCATACTTATGTCCAAATTTATAATAATACAATTATACTTACACTCACAATTACGTTTGCGCTAATATTCATATTCGTGTTTATACTCATATATTCTACCTGTACCTGTACCTATACAACTATGCTTAAACTTATATTCACATCCATATATTTTCCTCATACCAATACAATTATGTTTATACTTAAATTCATAGTTATACTCGCATTTATACAATTTATGTTAGACTCGTACTTATATATATACTCTCATTTATACGATTTACGTTTATGCTGACGCTCATTCGTTTATGCTCAAATTTGTACTCACATATATACTCATTTTTCATACACGCTATGCTTATACTTTTACTCATACTCCTGGCATGCGTTTTGTGTTTATGCTCTCGTGCGTGTTCGTATTTAAACTTATACTATACTCATGCTTTTCACACAAAATTTATACTTTCGCACCTATACGCGGGCGAAACCCGAGGGATTCGCTTACGTTGTTATACTATTTGGAACACAAGCGTGCTTATATGCTATATCTATAAACACGCAATCTTATTTTTTAGAATTTATTTATACCTTAATTCATACGCAACTAGTACAAGTTATGCAGATCATGTGACGATCAATGTAATCGCGGGTGCACACGAGATTATAGTGATAGTCGTATGAGAACCATAGAGTGTACTATTGTGTATGGTAAGACACGGAACGTAACATGACACCGAATACGAAACGGACGTCACATGGTCAAAACATGGTGGAGACGCCGCTGGTACTTCCTATATATAAGTGTTTTCACCATGTTACCAAACTCTCGTAAAACGTGCCATGAGAAATTCAGTGTTTTGAAGACCTTTTGGACCTTATACAAACTTTAAGCAACTCACAAACGCATTATATCCGATTACCCATGACGAGACTTCATCTTTAACACGCTACTTTCGTCTATCTACTACTTATAACATTCATATACATGCATTCGTTTATTAAGAATCAGTCGTCCGCTTCTATACTTCTAGTATTCTCCATTATTTTTGTCTTTTATACGAACCTTGTTGACAATCAAGTCTGTTAAACCGTCTTCCTATCCTTAATTCTTATATAGACGTACTTAGTAGACCATTATTTTTTTTTCAAAGTACTAGGCCTTGTCGTTCCCCAAAACTTCATACTTTCCAAAACGTTTCAAATTCTCAAAGTCTCATTTCTTAATAATCACCTTATTGCCAAAACTTTTTCAAGCCTACGTCTTCCTAAATTTCGTGACGAAATTTCCTAAAGGAGGGGAGACTGTAACGCCCGGCTCTTTTGTAATTTCCATTTATAGAAAGTTTGGTTCGTATTTCTATTTTTGGAAACTTTGTATTCTCGTAATCGTTCCTTTCCTTGTAATCATTATCAAACCGAGACTTGGATCATTAATGAAGCTTGTATTTTGTCACATTTATGTTATACACATTCTATGTATGCTCGTATGTTCGACTTCGTGAATCAATCGATGTTAATCGTTATTCTTGGAAACTATGTGCGAAACTTGTAATTGAACGTATTTTGAACGAGAACGACACTTGAATTGATACTTATACACTTGATTATACTTGGTTATACTCCTCATACTTAATCACATCTTAAACTATGCCTTTATGGCAAAGATGGCCCTTAAAATACCTTAAACGCATCAAACACACAACTTCAGGGGCCAAATTGTAAAAAATGAAACTTATCCGGAACCACAAAGGGCTCGCGGCCCGCGTAGACTTAGCCTGATACCTCGGGCGGGCCGCCTGGACCCCCAGGTCTGCAGAAAGTTGGACAGTCGCGACCAGCTTCGTTTTTGGGCGGGATTCTTTGGTTTAAACCGAGTTTTAGCACTAGTTAACCCCTCAAATCAACCCTAATCACTCTCCTATAAGTACCCAAGGTCCTCCAAGCACTTGGACACTTTCAACACACTCAAATCTCTCAAAAACACTCTCAAGTTCCAGCAAGAATATGCATTTTCGGACAGATTCACACTCTTGCACTAAACTTGGTATAACTTGCTCATTTCTTAAAGAAATTACTTGATTCTTCTTCCTACTTGCTTGGTTAATCATGGAGTTTGATTCCTTGACTTCTCCTTGGAGAAATCAGACCTGGAATTGCTCTGAAATTGACCAAAAACTTTCTGTTTTGTTACATACTTGTTTAAACTTCATCCAACTTGTGTCTAACACATCGCACACCAATGTCCTAATGCTTACAACCCCTTTTATGGTTGGTTAAGCTTAAAAACATGGTTGAGACACTTAAATCAGAGGATTAAACCTCACAAACTTTCTGATTTGTTAGGCTATTTAACCCACAAGTCATGTCAAGCTTAGACTTTGATGAATGAGTAATTGTGGAACAACTTGGGTTGTTCCAACATAAAATCCTCACATAATTTGATGATTTCTTTTAGTTATTATTTACATACTTGTATTAACCCTAGTTCGTGACCCTCCTTGGTTGTCTTTACATCAAGTGAAGTGGTGAACATTCAAGGGGTCCCTAAATGGAAGCATGTTCTTCCTACCCCATACATGACATTCATGAATAACTCGAGGTGCCTAAATGAAGATCTTAATCTTCTACCTCTTACTTGAATTATTGAACTTAATAATATGTAATACTTAACTTAAATATATATATACACACATTCGAACCTTTAATATTAAACTTGTGTTTATATGTTAAGGTAGTAGAATGACATCTAAGACTTAACACTCCAAGTATGATTCTAATGGGCTTACTACCCATGAAATACAATATAACCCTAGTGGTTACGTAGTGTCATATAAGAGTGTAAGTTAAAGATGATTATTTTGATATCATACTTTATGTTATGTTAAACTCCAAATTTATAATCTTCCGTTGTACGCCAAACTCACACACCTACGTTTCCTTGTGTAGAAGGACTAGGTGCTCCAACTTAATCCGTCCACCAAACTCGCTCGCGGGATTTCAAGTGGGAAAGCTTGCAACCACCGTGAGTATACTCGATCCCTTTTTGTTTTAAACACTTTTGGGATGCAACATGTATTCTATATTCAAACACGTGACACTTGAAACTTATTTGAAACATGCTCTATCCATTTAAACATGAAACATGAAACATGTGATACTTGAGACTATTTTGTGCTATGTGAACGTTTAATCCTTGTGTATAGTTCCGCCTTAACAATAGTAGCGCTATAGGGGTAATGCACCTCCCCCATTTGTAGTCGAGGGGTATTGTTAGGATGAGACATGTTAACCTCCCGTGAAACTTTGGGATAGGCACTTTAACGCATTGGAAACTTGGGCTATCACTTGGACTGCGTGAACTAGCATGGCTGAAACTATTTTATTATGTTCATGTTGGATTTGAGCCTTTTATTCTATTATGCTATGTAAACAAACTTGTATACTCGCTCTTTGCTTTTGCATTGAACTCTATTTTAATACATGTTGCAGGTTGATTATTGAAGTATGGATGATTGATGAAACAAGTTTAGGGTGGACTAGATACACACCTAGATTTATCTATCTATTGTTTGTTATGTAATTGTTGAAACAATGTTGTATTTTGTTTTGAATATTGTATGACAATTTAGCACTTGCAATGAAATTTGAATTTAATTAAATAATGTCACATAGTGTTATGAAGTCTCTAGCAATCTATACACACTTCGTCTCATCCCGATGTTTCCGCCATCGGTTGGGGTGTGACAAAAAATCCCAAAATATTATTTTACATCAGGGTGTAAAAGGTTTGGTGTCAAAATTTGGGGTTTAGATAGGCTTTATGCTAAATGCGCCGTTTAATCATTATAGTTTTCTTAATTGCGCTATTTAGCATAACTCCTATTCTAGACCTCGGATTGTCATGAAATTTTAGGGACATGTTTAGAAATCAGTAACTAAGGTTATTGTTCTTTCACATATCCAAAATTCTCGTTTTAAGGTCAAAAGGGCGTTATGGTCAACTTTAAGCATATAACGGAAATGTGTAAATGACTCGGACAAACAACGAACCAGCCACAGAGGGTTATACCACCATGTAACCTGGTCCTAAGAGAGTCCTAAGGCATATCTAAAACATACCAAATCGGGTCAGAACTGAAGTCAAAGCAAAAGTCAAAGTTTTGGGACTTTCGGTTCCGAACCGGGTCAAAACAGTAAATGGTCGGATCAAACAAGCTTAGACCAGTTATAATACTTATTATCATGTTATATGAGTGTCAAAACAGGTTACACGCCGTCTACATTACTGATTATGCATAAAATTGCAAGTTAGCATTTTGTTGACTTTTTCTAAGCAACTTTGACCCGACATTTGGACTAGTTAGAGTGGGAATCAGAGGGTGCCCTTTTAAGGGTTTAATGCCCACATGATTACCAACATATAACTACCTTTGTTTCGATTAATCACTGGACCATTTGTGATTAACCGTTAAGTCAATCGTTAATTACGATGGATTGACTTTTAAGCTATATCTAAGCAAAAACTAAACCATAAAAGGTTAAGCACACTTACAGAAGTTAAGTACACGACCAGAGATGCTAAGAGAGTATTCTTGAGCTCCAGAAGTGATCAAGAAAGCAGTTTGAGGTGTGAAGAACAATGTTTCAACGCAATGGCCTTTTATAGCCAATTTGGAAGCATAAGATCATTACAACATTGCCTACAAGTGTTTCTAGATGATCACCAAGTGTCCCTGAGTGCTAGGGGATGTTTAGGGGGCGCCCATGCTGCTCATAATTGCTCCTAAGTCGGTTAAAACAGCAAACAGTGCTTCTGTCCGACTTTTCTGCATCTGGGAGGCTGACACGGCCCGCGTCCATGGTCATGCAACTTTTACGCGACCCGCTTGAATCCTAATGTCAGAGCCCATATCTTTACTATCAGCACGGCCCGCGTAAAGCCCCTTGCTACTTTTACGCGGCCCGCCTGAGACCTGTTTGCAAGATTTTCAAATCTTTTTCATTATTGCAGTTGGCCTTTGGCGTTTCAAAGGGGTAACTTTGCACTTTGGGCCTCTTTTATTTACGTATAAGGGCCTCGTGACTTTTACCCGCGCCGTTAAGTCCTTGGTTAGTTTATTACTACCCGAAAAGTCCTAACTTTCAATGTTGACGCTTTTAACCCCTCGCATACGAATTTGATCATAACTTTCTCGTTTTAAAACGGAACCTTGCAAAATCTATATCGTACATTCTAGTGAGCATAATTTACCATTACAAAGCCTCGGGTTTGTTAAAGGGTCACTCAGGGGTATAACTTAAACATGTTGATACATTTAACCCCTGTAGTTTGTAATCTCTCACTTTCTTCCACATTTCGTTCCGTACGATCCATGATTTATTCGTTTGAAGGTACGAGCATCATTTAGGGTTACTGTACAGTATATTTATCCCTTGTTGACATTTTAAACCCTCGGATTCACATACTTTCTATGTTTGTCAACTTTAGTCCTCATTTAGCATTTATTATCACGTGTAAACTTATGACACGTGTCAATACATTATAGGACACAAATTTTCGAGGTGTTACATCCTCACCCCCTTAAAAGAAATCTCGACCTTGAGATTTATTGAAATAAATGAGGGTACTTTTCTTGCATCGTGGATTCTACTTCCCACGTGTACTCGGGACCTCTACGGGCATCCCATTTTACCTTCACAATCGGTATATACTTCCTGCGAAGTTTCTTAACCTGTCGATCCTCGATAGACACAGGTTTTTCAACGAACTTTAAGCTCTCATCGATGTGTACATCTGTATGCGGTATAACAAGTGATTCATCAGCGAAACACTTCTTCAGATTACAGATGTGGAACACATTGTGGATACCACTGAGCTCTTCCGGTAAGTTTAATTTGTAGGCAACCGATCCGACTCGTTCGATTACCTCGAAGGGTCCAATATATCTCGGGCTTAACTTGCCTTTCTTACCGAATCGCATCACCCCCTTCCAGGGCGATACCTTAAGCAATACTTTGTCGCCTACTTCGAAATTGAAAGGCTTACGCTTCAACTCTGCGTAGCTTTTCTGCCTATCTCGGGCAGCTTTCAATCGATCACGAATCTGGACAATCTTGTCCGTTGTTTCAAATATTATATCAGGTCCTGTCATCTGGACATCTCCAACTTCTGCCCAACAAACGGGCGTCCTACATTTTCTACGATATAAGGCTTCGAAAGGAGCAGCCTTAATGCTCGTATGGTAGCTATTTTTGTAAGAGAACTCGACTAATGGTAGGTGGTTATCCCAACTACCACCTAAATCGATCACGCATGCACGAAACATGTCTTCCAACGTTTGGATTGTACGTTCACTCTGTCCGTCGGTCTGAGGGTGGTAAGCCGTACTGAAGTTTAAGCGCGTGCCCAAAGATTGTTGGAAACTTTTCCAAAAGTGTGACGTGTATCTGGTATCTCTGTCAGAGATAATAGACACAGGCACGCCATGAAGGGATACAATCTTATCTACGAACAACTGGGCTAACACATCGGAGCTATGAGTCTCCTTAATGGGTAGGAAATGTGCTGACTTAGTCAGTCTATCAACTATTACCCATATCGTATCGTTTCCCTTACTTGTCTTTGGCAACTTGGTGATGAAGTCCATCGTCACCATTTCCCACTTCCACTCGGGAAGTTCAGGCTGTTGCAGTAGGCCTGATGGCTTTTGATGTTCGGCTTTTACTTGCGCACAAGTCAAACACTTTGCCACATAGGTGGCTATAGACTTCTTCAAGCCTATCCACCAGAAGTTTGCCTTTAAATCCTGGTACATCTTGTCCGCTCCAGGATGAACGGAATATCAGGAACTGTGGGCTTCCTGAAGGATAACGTCCCGAAGACCTCCATAAACAGGAATCCATATCCTTCCATTTAATCTCAGAATTCCGTCTTTGCCATAGGATAAATGTTCTTCAGTTACTCCTAGCTTTTCGTTAGGATAGTTAGCTTCTGACACAGCTTCCTTCTGTGCAGCTAACAATCGTTCATTCAGACTGTTCTTGATTTCAATGCTCTTGGCATTGATCCTTATTGGTTTCACTCTTTCTTTTCTGCTCAAGGCATCTGCGACTACGTTGGCCTTGCATGGATGGTATCTTATTTCACAGTCATAATCGTTCAGAGTTTCCATCCAACGTCGCTGCCTCATATTTAAATCTTTCTGATTGAACAGGTGCTGGAGGCTCTTGTGATCAGAATAGATCACAAATTTAATGCCATACAAATAGTGCCTCCATAGCTTAAGTGCAAATACAACGGCACCCAACTCCAAGTCATGGGTGGTGTAATTCTTTTCATGCACTTTTAATTGATGCGATGCATAGGCAATGACCTTGCCTTTCTGCATAAGCACACAACCCATCCCGGTGTGTGATGCATCACAGTACACTACAAATTCTTCCATTCTGTCCGGCAATGTCAACACAGGAGCATTGCTTAATTTCTGCTTAAGGATATCAAAAGCTTCTTGCTGTTTAGGGCCCCAATTAAACTTTATATTCTTTCTAGTCAAAGAAGTTAGGGGTGCAGCAATCCTTGAGAAATTTTCGATGAAGCGCCTGTAGTATCCCGCTAGCCCTAAGAAACTGCGAATCTCCGTAGGCGTCTTCGGCTCCTGCCAATTCACGACGGCTTCAACCTTGGCGGGATCCACTTGGATACCACTCTCACTTACTACATGTCCAAGGAATTGGACTTCTCGTAGCCAAAATTCACATTTAGAGAATTTGGCATAAAGCTTTTCTTGATGAAGCAATTTAAGAATACATTGAAGATGCCTCTCGTGGTCAGCTTGACTTTTTGAGTATATGTGGATGTCATCGATGAAGACAATGACAAATTTATCCAAATACGACTTGTAGACGCGATTCATGAGATCCATGAATGCGGCAGGTGCATTTGTGAGCCCAAAAGGCATCACTAGGAACTCGAAATGACCATAACGAGTCCTAAATGCAGTCTTGTGCACATCTTCGTCTTTGACCTTCAATTGATGGTAGCCAGACCTTAGATCAATCTTGGAAAAGTAGCTTGCTCCTTGCAACTGATCGAACAGATCGTCGATCCTGGGCAAGGGATACCTATTCTTGATGGTAACCTTATTAAGCTCACGGTAATCGATGCATAGACGCATCGAACCATCTTTCTTTTTGACGAACAAGATTGGTGCTCCCCATGGAGACGAACTAGGTCTAACAAAACCTTTGGCTAGCAGATCATCTAGCTGCGTCCTCAATTCTTTCATTTCTGTCGGCGCCAATCTATACGGTGCTCTTGCAATAGGCGCTGCTCCTGGAATGATGTCGATACTGAATTCCACTTGCCTATCTGGTGGCAAACCAGGCAGTTCTACCAGGAAAACTTCAGGGAATTCAGAGATGACTGGGATGTCCTCAATCTTGGGTCTTTCCTCACCAATGGTCACCTGTGCCATATAAATGACACATCCCTTCTTTAAACATTTGGATGCCTTTTGCATAGACACTTGCGCAGGCAATCCATGCCGAGTATCTCCCTGGATGGTAAGTGGTTCTCCAGACGGAGTCTTGATTACCACTTGTTTCTTGTCGCACACAATCTGAGCTTGGTTATGCGATAATCAATTGTCACGACCCCCGACCCCATCCTGGCCGGAATCGGAAGCCGCGAACAGCCACGTGGTACCGGTGATTATTTTGAAAAACATTGCAGCGGAAATTTCATCAGGATCGTGAGTTAGGAAAAATATCAGAGTTTAGAAAACACCGGATTTTTTTTTATTTATTAAATAGATGGAATAATTTCATATTTTACAAAGGTAGCTTTTAATAAAAACAATATTTCTTAATTTGATTTAATAGTAAAATAAGCCACTTCTTGAAGTCCTTCAGTGCCGGATCCAATCCTTACTCCATTCTACTGTAATTACCTGAAACGCGTTTTAAAAAGGTTTTGTCAGCGGGAAATACTGAGTGAATCATTCATTTTACTTAAAACGACGCATTTGTTATAATTTACAGTATTAAGAGAGATTACAATGTTTCTGATATCAAACCAACTACCCACAGTATTTGTCACTCGACTCGCTTCGGTGACTGTGGTCATATCCCCCATTGGCTGCCCCAATGGTGACGGGTATCACTAATTAGGTTCGCCCACCTAAAGTGATAAAAACTATAGTACTGTGCACAATACCCCACATACCGGCTGTAATTTGGTGATTACATAAACTTAATCACTGTAATTATAACTCTGAAAATAATTTGGAGTATTGTAAAACAGTTTGATAAAAAGAGAATGACTCACTGTATAAGCATGCAGTATTGATCTAACAAACTTCTTGATTCTACTCCTTCTGATAATTAAGCATATACTTTATTATTTTGGATCTTCTGATGATTAAGCATCTATTTTGATTGTAAGCATATAGTTGGGAGTATTCTGATGGTTAAACATATAGTTTAACAGAATGGAATACGTATTTGTGTAAAACCATATCAAACCTAACGATGATCACGAGATTCGAACCTTAACGAATTTCACAAAGTATAGTCTTATTCAGACAGTACTTTGGTATCCATTTAATGAACTCACAAAGTATAACACTTTGGATTCCGTTTACCGAAATTCACAAAGTACAACACTCTGGCATCCGTTTAATAAACTCACAAAGTATAGCACTTTGGTATTCGTTAGTTGGTTCCTGAATCGATCGGACAGAATATCGCATAGGTGATTATTAGTTAGAACACCAACGTATAGAGAGAAGAAGAAAAGAAATGAGCAATGAAAAATGAAATCCTAGGTTCCTATTTATAGCAAGCAAGCAAGCACCCCAACAAATCTTCTGATCGATGTGGGATACAATTGACATGCCTACCTACCTGCTTGACATGCTAGCTAGCTTGCTTATATATATTAATTCAGCTGCTTCACTCGTTTTTCTCGTATAACTTTTAAAATATGACGTTTTATAAAACGACGAATATGTCTTTAGAACGAGCATATTTTTATCTATGTTTTAACCTAAGTTTCATTAAAAACGGAGTAAGGTCAACAAAAATAATATATTTAATTATTAATATTAAACGTTCTCATACGTCCCCACATATATCTATTTTTAATAAATCTTACTTAGCTTAATTAATCTTGTTAGCTTAATTAATATTGATTAACTGATTAATTAATCATACTTAACTTAATTAACAATTAATTAATCTACTCAGCTAACTTAACTGCTAAGTTTATTTAACTTATTAAGTTTACTTAGCTTTTAAGTATTCTAGCAGCTCCCTGCTTACGAGTTCTAATTTCTAGATACAAGGGGACTCGTATTAGTGTATTAAATCAATTCAACTTTAACGATAATCACGAGATAAAACCCTCACAACGAATGACAGAGTATTCTCCAAGTTCGGGTGGTACTCAAACATCCTGTCGGAATCACGACTAATGACAAAGGATAGTACTTAAACATCCTGTCGGATAGTTTCAATCTATCGGATAGAGTATCGTACCAGTGATTAGAGTTATTACTCTAATAACGGGCAGAGTTTCGGGATTTAGAATATAATACCCGAGCTATTGCTATAATAGAAGCTGAAGGAAAGAAAAGAAATGAACCGTTTGAAACGTAGCTGTGATCGAGTTATTACCCTGTTATCACGGCAGCGTTTCATGTGGTGTGTGTTTTGAACGAGAAAGTGAATAACTCAGTGTAGGAAACGAATTTGAACGTCGTTCAATTGCAGAAATCTCAGTCCCACACCCTTCTATTTATAGCTGGAAAATGGTCTCCCCCGCGTGTCGCGACAGGAAGACCTGTCTCCTTCGCGTGTCGCGACAGGAAGACCTGTCTCCTTCACGTGGCGCTACGGAACACCTTTCACCGTAGGGTTGCCACGTTCATGGGTAGGCTAGCTGAGTCGACAGAATTGATAAATTCGAATTAGACAGCAAGATATGTGGATAATCGTCGAGTAGGGAATATCTCCCCTGAGTTTTAGGGGCCCTGATCGTGATTCTGATTGTTCTGAAAATTTTAGGGATTGTGCAGGATTACCTGGGTTTCTCAATTAGGGTTTCCTTACTGGAGAATTAATATAATAAGTATTAATTTTAGTGAGAGTTGTTACATCCTCCCCACCTTGTTTTAAATATCGTCCTCGAGATTTGGACTATGAAATCTTCTTGGGTTTACATCAAAACAATATATAATGGTGTCTCGGATGGAATCAAAAGATCAATACCATAGGGTAGTTGGAATTCAACGGTTTTAAAAGTTTTAGTTTCAGGAATCGATGTTAACCAAAGGAGATGAAATAATATCATTAACAAGTTTGACTAAGTTTCATGAATCAAAAGATATTGGATAGGCGTGAAATTTGAAATAAAATGACTTGTAGAAACAATAGGATTTAATGTCAGAAAAGAACTTATTTTGATCCATTGAGGGGGATTCTAAATTGATAAATATCTATTTTGTGAATGAAAAAAATGATTTATCAATAATCAACCCGAAAATCAATATCATTTACTTAGATGGTAAGGATACACTGGACAATAGAATTTAGTGTATCGTGGTCTGAGTACATAACTGTATCAGGACTATTAAAATGACAAATCAAACGAAATGACTTATGAATAAGGTTTATTATTTAGCACAGGCTACAAATTTATACGAACACTGCAAAGTGTTGTAAGAATTCAATAATTATGGTGACCGAATGAATTCCCCGTTTTTCGAAATTAACTGAGAGTTTCAAGGAAGTGAATCTGGATATTTCAGAAGATGAGATGTTCAAATGAATGAGATGAAATGATATAATTTCCAAGGTGATTAGGTTCAAGCCAAAAGATATATGATCAATGGATATGGATATGAATGTTTGTGAATGATTTGCCAAAGGAAACTTATTTCGATTGGCAACTGAGAAAGAATCAGAATCAACAAGCTTGAATGAAATAAAAATACGAAAATGATTTGTCAACTAGGAAAAATCAATGGGTTGACATTTATTGAATTACAAGGACACACCGGAATATATAAGAGTTTAGTGTATCTTTGTCTTAACACATAGTTGTATTAAGACTATTTTCAAGGATGAGTCAAGCGAAAGAAATACATGATTTTGGAATGATTTGTATGCTTATAATTAGCCCAAGCTACAAATTTATACTGACGCCACAAGGTGTCGGAGTGATTGAAATAATAATAGCGGTGATTGAATAAGTTCACCATGTTTGAAACCAAATGAAAGTTTAACGAAGTAAGTTCGAAAGTTTGTTTCAAACAATTGAATAAATGTTTTTCGATTGAAAATGAATAAGAAATAAAGATTACGAAATGCTCGATTGATGTTGTAAGAATCATTAAGAGATACACTGAAATATGACAAGAATTTGTGTATCATTATCTTAGCACACGATTGTGTTAAGATGGCTTTTATAGGATAAACCAACAAATCGGATTCAGTACAAATTAAATCCGTATATAATGTGTGAAAAGTATAAATAGTTCCGCATGAAATGATTGATAGTAATTTAGCACAATTTGCAAGTTCATATCAATACCACAATAAATGATTAAATAATTAAATCCGAGCATGATGTGAGCAACGTGATTAGCGCAAGCTTCAAACTTTGTGAAAATGTCACCACAAGATGATCGTGATCAAAGAAATGATTTGATGAATTCGAAGACTAAACAAGCATGTTATGGTTCAAGAGAATTGAAGTGCTTGTTGGGATTATTTTGAATATGATGGCTTCAATCCATCATATGGGACTTTGAATTGAATACGTAATGCGAGCAAGTTCAAACAATTTGAACTTGGTGTAAACAAAACGAGTTCATGTATCAATAAGAAATTTTGGACATGGTCACAACAAAAACCATGTATGCCAAAGGAAATTGAGTTTTTTCAAGAAACTTATTGACTCGATATTAGGGGTGGCAACAAAAACCCAACCATGATATTTTGGGTTATTTTGGGCCTCTTTAAAAAAGGAAATAAGTCAGAATGGGCTGGGGATTTAGTCAACATAGGTTAGAATGGGTTTTAAAATACCCATCTAAATTTTAACATGGGCCAGGATGGGTTTTTACTCTTTAAACCTAAGACACGCATCAGACTATGGGATTATCCTTTCTAATTCACCATTGTCATCTGATTTCAATGGGAACAATGGATTAACCCTAAATCACCATCATCATCTGATTTCAAACCAGTGATTATCCTTTCTAATTCTTCTTGTTTCACCATTAATTTGCCTACACCTTCAGCATCAGATCCCTCTGTTTGGTACGTACCAGAAACAATGAGTTTTTTAGGTTATTGTTTGCAAATATTGTTGGGTTTCTGTGCTTTTATAGGTTATAATGATGTGTTGATTGTTGGGTTTCTGTGCTGTTTGGTAGGGGGTGTTGAACGATGTGATGCTTATGTAGTGTGTTGAATGAATGCCTACCAGGTGTTTTATGAAATGCTTGAGTGAGTGTGAAACACATAATGGTCCAAACTTTTCACCCTTTATATTACCAACAATTAAACCATTTTTTTTTCAATCTTAGATACATAATCAATGGGTTTGTTTTCATTCAAACAACCAACTTATTTTCAAGTTTGAGGAGTTGATTCGAGTTTATGTAAATGGACTGACAAGAACCAAACTTTTCTAATCTTATTAGTAAATTCAATATGAAGCATTTGATCTTGACTTTGTACTACTGATCAAAAAGTCCAGTAATGTATTTTTGCTACTGAAGTAAAACGCAACTGATGGTGTAAATGATCCCGTATTCGTTAATCATTTGCAACTCATAAGAGTGAATGGCCAGAAGCTAGCAACGACTGATCTTCGGTTGTTTGCAGCTAAGCTGACGAGTGCGTTGATCAACATCTGGTAATTAATCAAACTTCTTTTATGGCTACAGTTTCTTCGACCAATACAATTTTGTTGATTACGTCATTACCTGCTAGACTAGACTGATGTTGCACTAATATTTAAAACCAAAACACAACAAATGCTTGCAATTGATTTTTTAATTTTTGGGATTTTTTTTTAATTTTTTAATTTTCTTTTAATTTTTTTGATTTTTTAATTTTTTTGTTGATTTTTTTTTAAAATTTTTTTGATTATTTATTATATTTTTAGCCTATCATACCCAATCCATCTTGACAAAAACCCATCCTAACCCATTTCTTAATAAACCCATTCTAACCCAAACCCATTCTAACCCGTACCCATCCTAACCCATTACCCAAACCTACCCAACCCACCCATTTTGCCACCCCTACTCGATATCAAAGAGTCATCGTTTTGCAATAAACGTGGTTTATAAATGCAAAGATCAAGTATAGTGAAACGATATTTGAACTTTTGATAAAAAAAACAGATTGGAATGAAGCCCTCCAGTGGTCTTCATAAATCAAACGAACCACATGCGCAACAAACAGTGCATGTGTAACGTGTGGATTTACCAAGAAATGAAATAGATCAATATTTGTTATTATGAAAGAAATCCTCATGGTATGATGACCGTTAGAGGAAGTAGAAACGCGAAAGTCAATTCATTATATGCAGAAGTCAAGATTTCCAACGAAAGAAATATAAGAACTTTACCTGGGATTCCGTGTGATAACTGGTGTTAAGTGATATTACTAGAGAATGTCGAATAAAATAAAAGTGGGAATTGTAAAGGTATATGACTTCTTTTGCAGTGCCAATAGTTATGACTTTGATTAGACTGTGCACCGATTGTTGTGAAATCCGGTTCTATCGTATCTCAGCAAGATTCATGTCATTTGTAGGATCACATGGCCAAGTGCTGCTTTTTGATTAGTAGTTCTTCCACTGACGGGATTTGCTTTGGTGTCGTCATGCCCAATTATATTTTTCCAAAGGTCTTGCCTCAAAAGTCGTGTGTGATATACTTCGACGTCTGTGGACGTAAAATTTTTAAGTTCGTGTGTTTTCTTTGTGCACTAGCACAATTTTACACGTTTCTTACTTGCGGTAATAATTTATGGTAACGCATTGGAAATTCTTATACTTTTGATGGTGTCCCAACTTAATGGATTTTCAGTATTATTTTGTCGTACGAGTTACGAGGTAGATGATCAAACGAAAGAATGTTTGACATCGAAATTATAGATATATGCAAGAGATTCCTGATAAAGAAATCTAGGTTTTATTATTGACACATATGCTTGTGCTTTATTCTTAATTGACTTTTGGAATTCCTTATAGATATACATATCTATATAATTATATATTTCACATGCTGTAATATACATACCTTTCATAAGGTTAAATGTATATAATAGATTCATATTTCCAAAATAAGTCAAATATCTGCTCATGATATTATTTAGGGAAATCTTGTCACTTGTTTGACATACTATGTACCCCGTCTTATCCGGTTCGCGCCGGAGAGGTAATCTCAGTATATCCGGACAAGCTGGAGAGTCTGCTACTCTATACCCAGTTTTGCCGGAGAAAATTTTCTATTTCCCATAAATAGTATCTTTTCAAAATTTTAAAGGTGCCTCTTTTATTAGGGCTTTTATCCAGAATCAAGGAAATTTGTATTTCCATAACATATCTTTATTCTAGACCAAGCAATATCAAATAAGCAAGGATTAATAGTAATTAAGTGTTATTGCTTATTTATCATATCTGGCAATATTCTACTCACCCTTCTTATGGCATACCAATATTCATTACATTATACTTATATAAGTAATTTATCTTGAAACTTATATTAGGGCCAAAATTCTTAAGTTCAAGTCTAAATATCATCCTGAGGGTTACCAGACAATATTCAGTTCCTAACTCTCCGTTTAAACTTAAGTCTTATTACAACACCTAATTGCTTAAACAAGTGGCTTAGCTTATACTAAGGCATCTTTTCTTATGTTCAAGTTTAAATGCTATCAGATGTGCTACCAGTAATCTCCTAACTCTTTTTTTAAGCTTAAGTATTATTATCACAAAACTTATAGGCTTAAAGTAGTGGCTCTGATACCACCTTTACTGTCACGACCCCGACCCCATCCTAGCCGGAATCGGAAGCCGCGAACAGCCACGTGGTACCGGTGATTATTTTGAAAAACATTGCAGCGGAAATTTCATCAGGACCGTGAGTTAGGAAAAATATCAGAGTTTAGAAAACACCGGATTTTTTTTATTTATTAAATAGATGGAATAATTTCATATTTTACAAAGGTAGCTTTTAATAAAAACAATATTTCTTAATTTGATTTAATAGTAAAATAAGCCACTTCTTGAAGTCCTTCAGTGCCGGATCCAATCGTTACTCCATTCTACTGTAATTACCTGAAACGCGTTTTAAAAAGGTTTTGTCAGCGGGAAATACTGAGTGAATCATTCATTTTACTTAAAACGACGCATTTGTTATAATTTACAGTATTAAGAGAGATTACAATGTTTCTGATATCAAATCAACTACCCACAGTATTTGTCACTCGACTCGCTTCGGTGACTGTGGTCATATCCCCCATTGGCTGCCCCAATGGTGACGGGTATCACTAATTAGGTTCGCCCACCTAAAGTGATAAAAACTATAGTACTGTGCACAATACCCCACATACCGGCTGTAATTTGGTGATTACATAAACTTAATCACTGTAATTATAACTCTGAAAATAATTTGGAGTATTGTAAAACAGTTTGATAAAAAGAGAATGACTCACTGTATAAGCATGCAGTATTGATCTAACAAACTTCTTGATTCTACTCCTTCTGATAATTAAGCATATACTTTATTATTTTGGATCTTCTGATGATTAAGCATCCATTTTGATTGTAAGCGTATAGTTGGGAGTATTCTGATGGTTAAACATATAGTTTACCAGAATGGAATACGTATTTGTGTAAAACCATATCAAACCTAACGATGATCACGAGATTCGAACCTTAACGTGTGACACCCCGTTGAAACACTCTCACTTATACTAGCTTGTCAGTGGCTGCCTTAACTTTCAGGACGAAAGTTCTAAAAACTTGGGGATAATGTGACAGATTGGTATCAGAGCCATTGGTTATAGTGAACTTGGTTTTAAAAAGGGGAAAATCTTTTTGAGAAAAACCAGACTATAACCCGTGACTCGTGACGACACTACACTCCAAGTGCAAGACTCGACTTATCTGACCTCATAGCTCGGACCCATGTTTACTTGCTTGTTTGTCTTATGCTTTCTGCTCTGCTATACGTACTAGTTTGCCTAATTAGATAGATACGCCTCCCATCTTCTATCTCATTCTCGCTATATTATGACATCACACTCATACTATGTTTTCTGGCTATGAAGACAATGAGTGGACGCGGACGAGGGAACGTCAACATGACTCAGGCTCAGTTCACTAACCTGATCAACACGGTAGCTGCAGCTTTCGCAGCTCACCCTGGAGGTAAGCTCGTTGTTTTAGGATGTTTAGATCCTACCGCCGCATCGTCTTTTCACCTCTAAACCCATTTCGCTTCACTCCTCACAACAGGTCAGCATGCGCCTGTGCAACCACATGTTGGTACTTTCAAGACCTTCATGGATTGCAAGCCTCTTCCTTTCAATGGCACTGAGGGTGCCATAGGGCTTCTGCACTGGATCGAGAAGGTGGAAGCTGTCTTTGCTGTCTGCGAATGTCCCCCTGCTAATTGGGTGAAGTTTGCTACTGGTACCCTTGAGGGAAGCGCACTTTCGTGGTGGAAGGCGCAAATTCAAATGCTTGGTTTGGAGACTGCTAATGCTACTGCATGGGAAGATTTCAAGGATACGATCAAGGAAGAGTATTGTCACAGGGACGACATCCACAAACTCGAGGACGAGTACTATGGTCTCAAGATGGTTGGGTCAGAGATAGAGACCTACACCAAGCTGTCCAACGACTATGCTGCACTTTGCCCAAACATGTCCCGACCTATGTATCAAAGGATCGAATTGTACATCAAAGGCTTGGTCCCAGAAATCCGGAGCCATGTGACCTCGGCCAACCTCAATACCATACAGCCCGTGGTTCGTCTTGCCCACAAACTCACCAACCAGGCTGTGGAAGAGGGCAAGTTGCCCAAGAGGATCAGTGTTACGGAAGGAACATCCAGTGACGGCAAACGAAAGTGGGATGGAAATCAGGGCAAGGATACTAACTCTACTCAGGCCCCAGCCCAGCAAAGGAGAACTGAAAGCAACAAAGGCCCTCAGCAACAGGGTGGCTATCGGGGAAGCTACCCTAAGTGCAACAAGTGTAACAGACACCACAATGGGGCATGTAACAAAGGTCAGTGCCAGCGATGCAACAAGATGGGGCATGAAGCCAAGGATTGTAGAAGTCAGTTCCCGGCAAGGCAGAATCAGCAACAACCCCAACCGCAACAGCAGCAGGGAAACAACCGCGGATGTTTTAAATGTGGGGCAACAGGGCACATGCGAAAGGATTGCCGTGAACTGAATCAGAATCGCAACAACAACCAGGGAGCTGGGAACAATGAACAAAACAACAATGCTGGGAATGGTGCAAGGGGAAGAGCTTTTGTGATTGGAGCTGGAGAAGCAAGGAACGACCCCAACGTCGTGGCGGGTAAGTTCCTACTTGATGATCGTTATGTTTCTGTGTTATTTGATTCTGGAGCCGATGCTAGTTATGTATCCCTACGTATTAGTAAGAAGCTTAAGCACCCACCTGCATTATTAAGTTCTAAGCACATCGTTGAGATAGCCAATGGTAGAAACATCGAGGCCTCGCACGTGATCCACGACTGCAAACTAGAATTGTCTGGACAAACGTTTAGTATCGATCTTTTCCCTGTCAAGCTTGGAAGCTTCGACCTCGTCGTCGGCATGGATTGGTTATCCAAACATCGCGCTGAGATCCTCTGTCAAGAAAAAGCGGTTCGTATTCCTCGCCGTTCTGGCAAACCCCTCATCGTTCAAGGTAACAAAGGCGGAGAAGTCACAGGCATTATCTCGCTTCTAAAAGCCCAGAAGTGTTTACGAAAAGGGCACACCGCTATCTTAGCACTTGTCACCGACACACACGAAAAGGAAAAGAGGATTGAAGATTTTCCAGTAGTACGTGACTACCCCGAGGTATTTCCTGAGGAACTACCTGGACTCCCTCCCCACCGTCAGGTCGAATTTCAAATCGAGCTAACTCCTGGAGCAGCGCCCATAGCTCGAGCACCTTATCGACTAGCCCCTGCAGAACTGAAGGAACTCTCTACGCAATTACAGGAACTATTGGATAAAGGATTTATCCGTCCTAGTTCATCACCCTGGGGAGCACCAGTACTCTTTGTTAAGAATAAGGATGGCACATTCCGAATGTGCATCGACTATCGTGAGTTGAACAAAGTTACCATCAAGAATCGTTACCCTCTCCCGCGCATCGACGACCTGTTCGATCAGTTGCAAGGATCGAGATACTATTCTAAGGTTGACCTGCGATCAGGCTATCATCAGCTGAGAGTTCGTAATGAAGACATCTCCAAGACTGCGTTCAGGACTCGTTACGGTCATTACAAGTTCCTCGTCATGCCTTTCGGAATGACTAACGCGCCTGCGGTTTTTATGGACCTCATGAACCGGGTATGCAAGCCTTACCTCGACAAATTCGTGATTGTGTTTATCGATGACATCCTGATCTACTCGAAAAGTCAAGAAGAGCATGAACAACACCTACGCCTTGTCCTCGAACTCTTACGCAATGAGCAACTGTACGCCAAATTCTCGAAGTGTGACTTCTGGCTTCGAGAGGTCCATTTCCTTGGGCATGTGGTCAATAAGGACGGGATTCACGTCGACCCCGCTAAGATCGACTCGATAAAGGATTGGCCTACGCCCAAGACTCCAACCGAAGTTCGCCAATTCTTGGGATTGGTAGGATACTACCGCAGATTCATCAAGGGATTCTCAAAGATTGCTCAACCTCTCACGACTCTCACTCAGAAAGGTATTGCTTACAAGTGGGATGAAGCTCAGGAATCGGCCTTTCAAAGGCTAAAGGATAACCTCTGTAGTGCTCCTATTCTCTCGTTGCCTGAAGGCACTGACGACTTTGTGGTTTACTGCGATGCGTCTATCCATGGGCTCGGTTGCGTGTTGATGCAACGCGAGAAAGTTATTGCCTACGCTTCTCGACAACTTAAGACGCATGAAAGAAACTACACTACGCACGACTTGGAACTGGGAGCAGTGATTTTTGCTCTTAAGATATGGAGACATTACCTGTACGGTACCAAGTGCACTATTTACACCGATCAAAGGAGTCTCGAACATATCTTTAGGCAAAAGGAATTGAATATGCGACAGCGTCGATGGGTCGAACTCTTGAACGATTACGAATGCGCCATCAAGTACCATCCGGGCAAAGCCAATGTCGTGGCAGACGCCCTTAGCCGAAAGGACACTACACCAAAGCGCGTGCGAGCATTGCAACTTACTATCCAGTCTAGCCTCCCTACTCAGATTCGAAATGCTCAAGTTGAAGCATTGAAACCGGAAAACATCAGGGCTGAGTCCCTGCGAGGATCGAGACAGCGACTAGAACAGAAAGAAGATGGCGCTTACTATGTAACAGGGCGCATTTGGGTTCCACTCTATGGAGATTTACGTGAACTCGTGATGGACGAAGCCCATAAGTCCCGTTACTCAGTACATCCTGGCTCGGATAAGATGTACCATGACTTAAGGACTACATATTGGTGGCCTGGTATGAAAGCTCACATAGCAACATATGTCAGCAAATGTTTGACTTGCGCAAGAGTCAAGACAGAGTACCAGAAACCAGCAGGCCTACTCCAACAACCAGAAATCCCAAAATGGAAATGGGAGCAAATTTCCATGGATTTTGTTACAGGGCTACCTAGGTCTCAACGCGGAAATGACACTATTTGGGTAATAGTAGATCGATTGACCAAGTCCGCCCTCTTTTTGGCTATTAAGGAGACAGACAAGTTTTCTACCTTGGCGGAAGTTTACTTAAAGGAAGTAGTTTCGAGGCACGGGGTGCCAACCTCAATTATTTCCGACCGAGACGCTCGTTTTACTTTGGAATTGTGGCAAGCTATGCACAAATCCTTTGGCTCACGTTTGGACATGAGCACCGCTTATCACCCACAAATGGATGGGCAGTCTGAACGAACCATCCAAACCCTAGAAGACATGCTAAGGGCATGTGTGATCGACTTTGGCAAGAATTGGGAAAAGCACCTGCCACTAGTAGAGTTCTCGTATAATAACAGCTACCACACTAGCATTCAGGCAGCACCTTTTGAGGCATTGTACGGTCGTAAATGCCGATCACCTCTCTGCTGGGCGGAAGTTGCCGATAGCCAAATCACGGGCCCAGAACTGGTGGTAGACACAACGGAAAAGATTGCCCAGATCAGACAACGCATGGCGGCAGCTCGTGACTGCCAGAAGAGTTACACTGATAAGCGTAGGAAACCACTGGAATTCCAGGTCGGTGACCGTGTTCTACTTAAAGTCTCACACTGGAAGGGTGTGGTTCGCTTTGGTAAAAGGGGCAAGCTCAATCCGCGATATATCGGACCATTCGAAATTACCGAGAGAATCGGTAAGGTTGCGTATAGATTGAATCTGCCTGAAGAACTGAGTGCGGTACACAACGTGTTTCACGTATCTAATCTGAAGAAGTGTCTGTCAGATGAAACGCTCGTAATTCCTTTCAAGGAACTAACTATTGATGAACAGCTACACTTTACTGAGGAACCGATTGAGATCACGGATCGAGACATCAAAACCCTCAAACGTAGCCAGATACCTCTTGTACGAGTCCGTTGGAACTCGCGACATGGCCCAGAGTTTACCTGGGAGCGGGAAGATCAGATGAAGCACAAGTATCCCTAGTTGTTCCCAAACGAAACCCCCAGCACTGAAGCTGCAACCGAATTTCGGGACGAAATTCCAAACTAACGGGGGGATGATGTGACACCCCGTTGAAACACTCTCACTTATACTAGCTTGTCAGTGGCTGCCTTAACTTTCGGGACGAAAGTTCTAAAAACTTGGGGATAATGTGACACTTCGGGTTTTTCCCGGGCAACCTTCTTGAATTAACATTTCGCGTACGTATATTATTAAATGAAAACTAAGGATTCTCTGTTTTATTATGTGTTGTATGTATGTATGATATATATATATATATATATATATATATATATATATATATATATATATATATATATATATATATAAGGGTATAATACTAGTGGGCCGAGACCCTGACTCAAGACCACCCTCGGTCTCGAGTGAGCCGTAGACGGTTGGGCCGCAACCTCCCCTTAGCCCACCCGAAACCCACTTAGGGTGCACCACTCTATATATATATATATATATATATATATATATATATATATATATATATAAACACCCAAAACCCTCACACTTTCTCCTTTACACTCTCTCTCACGAAAACCCCAAAGCCCCAACAAAATCATCCTCTCTTCCTCCCTTTCGAATCAAACCGGGTATCATCAAGGATCCTCGAAATTTGCTTGCAACCATCACTCGAAGTTCTCTCATCAATCTTCCATACCCTCAACATCTAACCGGTTAGTATATTATAGTTGTTTGATTAAAAATGATGGTTCATGATGCACAAACTATTTTGATTAGTTGGATGTTTGATCGATTATGTTGCTTGTTAGGTAATAGATTTGTTATCAAATTCAAATGATAAATTGATGAACAATGTGTTGCTTGTGAGCCAAATGAATGACTTGAAATAACTAAAGGATATGGGTAAGCTAGTGTGTTTTGAACAAGTGATTCATGCTAGAAAATGAAGGGAAATGTTGCTTTGGTATCTAGTCTATGTGCTATGATTTTTGTCCGAAAAATACAAGGTTATGTAGGATGATGATATGATGAATATGTGTTGAATATGTATAAATATTTGATGAACTATTTGAATGTTGATATGAATATTTGAAAACAGTAGGTTTGATCCATTTTGTTTTGATTTTAGACAAAGAAACATGTTGGTGTATTCTTATTGGTTAGTACACAATATCATGAAAATGCAATTCTATTGGATAGTACATGTGGAACAGGTTCTAGAAGGATTTTTGTGCACGTAACTGTGATTGCGAGTCGAGACCCTTGGTGGCGACTCGAGACCATCTCATGACAACTCGAGACGGACTTTAGGGACTCGAGACCGGCAAGGTCTCGACTTGAGACTTCATGATCTCGACTCGAGACTGGACTCGAGACCTCTGAGGTTGCGACTCCTGACCAGCACCACTCGAGACCAAAACGTGATCACTCGAGATCTCTTGGTTGCGACTCGAGACCACGTGTTCTCGAGTCGAGACCGCCTTGTCTCGACTGGGCTGCCTACTATGGTTATTGGGCCACAGCATGTTTAATTGGGCTACCTGTTTGACTGGACTATGTGTTGCTGAATTCTGTATGACTGTGCAAATGTTAGGGCCGGCCCAATAACCCAATTTATAACTGTATGTATCCTGTGTGTTTATTTCGTGTATCATACGTGAATACTTGTACCCCAAACCTGACCTATATTGGTAACCATGCTAGGACGTGGTGACCAACGTGATTGACCGAGTAAATAATCTACCGAGCAACCCAAGGTGAGTTCACAACTTAAAGCATGCGTTCCCGGTGGTTTGGGAAACGGAACTAAAAACAACACTATCCCCTTATGAGGGATACAACTTACTTTTCTTCCCTTGTTATTGGGAACCTTTAGTTAATTACTGTTTATACGGATTGCAACAAACATCACTAAACGAAACTCTATCACTCAAGTCCCTACTACATAATACCGATTAGTCGTCGGGGCCAGGCGAACGGGTTATTAGTTGATAGCGCTATTTAGGTTTTACCAGCCTCACACCGTGCCCGTGTATGGGATCGGGCGTGAACTAATGGACTCAGGCATCCATCAATGATGATAGAACATTGACATCAGGGCATTCTGCGAAAACGCAACGGTTACCTAGTGTTCGGTATTGGAAAAACAGTTTAGTCGCTTACTTTTGGGGTAGCTCCCCATGGCATGTATAAACGGATAAATTAACTGGTGAAACAAGTTTTTGGTAATTAAAACTGGACAACTAGTGAACTCGCTCAACATTATTGTTGACACCTTACTGCATGCTTTGCAGGTAACCAGTGACTCAGGAGCTTGCTGCTTGGGGATGTGTAGTGCTCGTCTACCCCTGTGTTGGGTGTTAAATAAACATGAACTAAGAACCTCGTTTAAAACTGTTTTGCTTATGCTTCCGCTACTTACTACTTTTTGGACTTAAAACTTTAAGCTTTGATCATGATATTGCTAATCGTATGGTTAGTAAGTATTACTATGGTTATTAATTCAATTAAACAGTATAATTGGTGGCTGGATCCTGGTCAGTCACGCCCTCAAGCGGATGATGCTCCGCAGGTGGAATTTGGGGGTGTGACATAACGAATTTCACAAAGTATAGTCTTATTCAGACAGTACTTTGGTATCCATTTAATGAACTCACAAAGTATAACACTTTGGATTCCGTTTACCGAAATTCACAAAGTACAACACTCTGGAATCCGTTTAATGAACTCACAAAGTATAGCACTTTGGTATTCGTTAGTTGGTTCCTGAATCGATCGGACAGAATATCGCATCAGTGATTATTGGTTAGAACAACAACGTATAGAGAGAAGAAGAAAAGAAATGAGCAATGAAAAATGAAATCCTAGGTTCCTATTTATAGCAAGCAAGCAAGCACCCCAACAAATCTTCTGATCGATGTGGGATACAATTGACATGCCTACCTACCTGCTTGACATGCTAGCTAGCTTGCTTATATATATTAATTCAGCTGCTTCACTCGTTTTTCTCGTATAACTTTTAAAATATGACGTTTTATAAAACGACGAATATGTCTTTAGAACGAGCATATTTTTATCTATGTTTTAACCTAAGTTTCATTAAAAACGGAGTAAGGTCAAAAAAATAATATATTTAATTATTAATATTAAACGTTCTCATACGTCCCCATATATATCTATTTTTAATAAATCTTACTTAGCTTAATTAATCTTGTTAGCTTAAATAATATTGATTAACTGATTAATTAATCATACTTAACTTAATTAACAATTAATTAATCTACTCAGCTAACGTAACTGCTAAGTTTATTTAACTTATTAAGTTTACTTAGCTTTTAAGTATTCTAGCAGCTCCCTGCTTACGAGTTCTAATTTCTAGATACAAGGGGACTCGTATTAGTGTATTAAATCAATTCAACTTTAACGATAATCACGAGATAAAACCCTCACAACGAATGACAGAGTATTCTCCAAGTTCGGGTGGTACTCAAACATCCTGTCGGAATCACGACTAATGACAAAGGATAGTACTTAAACATCCTGTCGGATAGTTTCAATCTATCGGATAGAGTATCGTACCAGTGATTAGAGTTATTACTCTAATAACGGGCAGAGTTTCGGGATTTAGAATATAATACCCGAGCTATTGCTATAATAGAAGCTGAAGGAAAGAAAAGAAATGAACCGTTTGAAACGTAGCTGTGATCGAGTTATTACCCTGTTATCACGGCAGCGTTTCGTGTGGTGTGTGTTTTGAACGAGAAAGTGAATAACTCAGTGTAGGAAACGAATTTGAACGTCGTTCAATTGCAGAAATCTCAGTCCCACACCCTTCTATTTATAGCTGGAAAATGGTCTCCCCCGCGTGTCGCGACAGGAAGACCTGTCTCCTTCGCGTGTCGCGACAGGAAGACCTGTCTCCTTCACGTGGCGCTACGGAACACCTTTCACCGTAGGGTTGCCACGTTCATGGGTAGGCTAGCTGAGTCGACAGAATTGATAAATTTGAATTAGACAGCAAGATATGTGGATAATCGTCGAGTAGGGAATATCCCCCCTGAGTTTTAGGGGCCCTGATCCTGATTCTGATTGTTCTGAAAATTTTAGGGATTGTGCAGGATTACCTGGGTTTCTCAATTAGGGTTTCCTTACTGGAGAATTAATATAATACGTATTAATTTTAGTGAGAGTTGTTACATCAATCCATACCCAACACTATGTCGAAACCATCTAGCTTAAAAGGTAACAGGGATAAAGGAAATGAGTGGTTCCTAATGGATATGACACATCCATCTAACACTGTTGAGACTGTTTCCATAGTCCCATCTGCTAGCTCTACCTCATAATTCACACTCAAGGCTTTAACAGGCAATTTTAACAACTCACAAAACTTACTATCCACAAAGGATTTAACTGCTCCAGAATCAAATAATACTCTTGCGAATACATCATTAATGAGAAACGTATCGGTTATAACGTTGTCGTTCTGGATAGCCTCTTGAACATTCATCTGAAAGACCCTGGCATTGGTCTTTTTCCCTTCTTCAGCCTTCTTAACTATCTTTGGGCAGTTAGTCTTTATGTGCCCTTTTTCATTGCAACTATAACAAGTTGCATCCTTTAATTTCTTGTACTCAAGAGTCCTATGCTCAGCGGACTTGCAAATCCCACACGCCTTCGGCTGGGATTTCTGTTCATATCTGCACCTACCGAAATGGTGCTTCTTGCAAACATTGCACTTGGGCTTATCGCCCAACTGTTGGTCATTCTTCTTGTTCTCAGACCCCTTCTTGTGATCACGGTTCCCCCGATGCTTCTTGCTTGACCTACGTGAGTTATCATCCTCACGTTTCCTCTTCTCAGTGTCAGCATTCCTCAATGATCTCTGTCTCACTGCATCCAGTGTGAGAGACAGAGATATATCTGCCACAGATCTAAATGTAGCGGGCCGTGAGGCCTTCACGCTAGCTTTGATTTCTGGGGCCAAACCCCCAATGAAACGTGCGATCTGTTTGGGTTCTGGGGTCACATGGTACGGAACCAATCTGGACAGGGTGTTGAAACTTGTAAGATACGCCTGGCAATCTAAGTTCTTCATGACCAGTGATAGGAAATCAGATTCTATCTTCTCGACCTCGTGTTGAGGGCAGTAGTTTTCTTTGATGAGAGCAACAAATTGCTCCCATGTCATGTTGTACAAAACAGCCTTTCCTGAGGCTTGAACCAATGACCTCCACCACGCTAAGGCTTCACCTTTGAATGACTGGGATACAAACTTCACCACATCCCTCTCAGCACAACCACTAATGTCCACAACAGTGTCCATTTCGTCCAACCAGGTCATGCAATCCACAACGCCTTTTTCCCAAGTAAAATCTCGGGGCTTGCAGGAAACAAAATACTTATATGTGTAACCCTGTGCATTATCGAACACTATCTTCTTAGGACGGGCACTGTTTTCATTTGATGAATGACGATCATCATCCTTCTTAGGTTTAGAGGGTGGTTTGCTATGAGATTCAGAATGGGTCCTTGGTTTAGAGTGTGGTGCAGATCGGGTCCTGCTTCGAGACTCGCTATATTCTTCATACTGCCGCTCTAAAGCCTCTTTAACAGCGTTGTCTATTAACGCCTTCAACTCAGCACCCATTATATTAACTTGGGCGTTATCATTCTCATTCTCATTTGGATGGCTGTTATTTTCGTCTGAGTCAGCCATTGAAATCTTGATCTGCGACAAAAGGTAATAACAGAAGTCTTATTTGGGAGTTTATTATGGAATTACCCTTATTGGGTAATTCATCAACCATGGTAAACATAGCCCATATCTGGTTAATTTGTTACTTACATTTATCTAGGATTTTAATATAACTTATCCTAATTACAAATAATATTGTTAGTGGCACAGAAACCTAGTCACAGGGACGTCTTTATATTATAAGCCAGGAATTTAGAGAATCAAGGCATGCAGGTTTGAACATAGTTCCTTACCTTTCTGACAGGGAGTCATAGACTACAACTGTCTTTTGTCTTATACGACAATGAGTATAGCCCGCAGGCACTACATCACTAATGGATGTTTGAATAGTGATCATCTACTTGATGATGTAAACCCATGTTTGAATAGTGATCATCCTTGTGTAAAATGACACGTGTGATTTTAACGAATCACGTCTGCCAGGAGGGTTAACATGTTTATAGAGGTTAACCAGAATCTGAATCTTTTAATCAGGTCTTACCATCTTGGCCGGGTCTTATAAGACACCAGGCTAGGTTTCACCATTAAGATTCTTTATTTAATAATTGATAGGCAGATTAATTTAAAAAGAATGATTTTTGATTTATTTATTTCATATAATTATGCATATAATGACAGAGATGAAATTTATAAAATTGACATTCCAATACATATTAAAAAGTTACACACTGCCCTAAACGGGACTTTTAAAAGACGAAATACCTACGCAGAGGTTATCCAGAAAACAAGTCCACGCAGGGACCAAATACAAGGATAGATGTCCACACAGGGACTGAAAGACAAGTCCACGCAGGGACTAAGCACTCAATAAATGTCCACGCAGGGACTAAAACAAATAAATGTCCACGCAGGGACTTGATAAAAATAGTAAATACAATAGTACATCTAGAGACTAATGATCTCGCTTCTTCTTCCCTTTTAACAGGTTTGCTAGGCCTTTGAGGAATCCACGATTGTTCTTACGCTCTTGCTCAAAGTCTCGTTCCACCCTGTTCAAACGGTGGAGGATTTCTTCCTGTTCTGGTGGGGAAAAACGCGACTGCTGCGTTAAGTGCTGAGCCGGAGTTCTAGCGGGTATTGGGTACCCATGAGTTGAGTATCCCATTCCCCAAGGTGTTTCATAAGGTACTTCTGGGTGAAGGGCGTGATAATTTGCCGCCGCTTCTATGTATGGGTCGCCACCCATATAGTTGTAGTGAGTGTGAGTTGGCTGCTCAAACGGATTGTACGTGGTGGAACCGGCGTACGCAGGTATCGGGTTATCATAGCCGAATGGTGGCGGAGGTGGTGCAACTGGTGCAGAATTCACCTCTGCAGGGTGACTCGAAGGTCCACCCATTCGTGGGTCTTCCGGCAGTGGCGGAAAATGACTGCCACTGTAGTGTCGAGGGGTGCTGAAATGGAAATCCCCTCTTCGCGCGGATATCCGTGCGTCTGATCTCCTACGCCTTGGCGGATCCGGAGGTGCTTGTTGAACTGGTGGCGGAGGAGGCGGTGGCGTAACAGCCACGAAACGCGAATCCTCGAAAGGATCCTGCTGCTGCTGTTGTTGCTGGCGAGGTGAAGAATGGTGAGAGGGTGTAAAGTACCACTCGCACTGGTTGAACCTCGCCTGATAACTGTCGGGGCCCTGATAAGGTGTTCCGTGGAAGGATGACCCATCAGAGATCTCGATAGGATGGTTGGGAGTACCTCTTGCAGGCTCGACAGGATCCGTGTCCTCGTCCATGTCTACCGCATTATCTTCGGAGAAATGGTCCTCTGGTCCTAAAGGGTTAAAACCTACTGGTTCTTGGACATAGTCTGCCGGGTTGAACTGGCCTTGGAAGAAAGGAGTAGGGTCGCCATAGGAACGGTGCGAAACAGATCGCTGGAGAGGTATAAATGAAGGCTGAGGGTTACTGGGCTCGTTTTCGGAGTTCGGCCCAAAAGAGTAACGGTATGAAGGCGTCGAACTGTGTGAGGTAGACCGTCTAGCGGGTTCAAAGAGGTTCCTCCTATGCCTCTGAGGTTCTTCACTCCTGGTGCTGGAAGGAGCTCGCATGTGTGAAGGTCCGGCCTCGTGATCATTGTGAGTAGTAATCAACCCTTTCCCTCTTCCTCCTCTTCTAATTGCTGGTGGCATATTTCCTGCTTAATAAATTTTAAATCAACAACAAACAATGAAGACAAACTAGAACAACAATTCGAATTTGTCCTATGTTCTTGTCTAGACTCGAGTATGTGCAATTGTGTCATTGAGATTAAACACATAAGGATAGTGTTTAATTCACTCAACGTTGGCTCTGATACCAACCTGTCACACCCCGATTTCCACACGTTTCACCGGTGGGCCCGGTGGGGGATTACCGTGACGTAGTTGGCAACAATATAGTCAAACCACACAATATTTAAATGCACAGCGGAAGCATAAAGATAGATATATTTCAACCATCAAATGTAATATCCAAGTATCACAAGTAGTCGAAATAAATCCACAGGGGATCAAAATAAAACAGAAATATTGTTCAACAGATAGTGGCATCCCAAGCTTGCGAGACTCTAACGATGCTATGGAGTGGCCAACCTATTTCGTGTAGAACCTGCATTTAATCTTTTTGGGGAATATACGTCAGTTTACACTGGTAAATACATTCAACCAACACTTTTGTAAAAGGTTTAATAAAATTTATTTAAATGCACAAGGCACAAACTCTTTATAACTTGGGATAATTAATCGATTAAATCTTGTAAAAGAATTACATGTTCACTATGCGTTCAGTCGCCCGGGTCGTGCCGGGTTTAAGGTTAATAGACACGCCACATAGCATAAAGCCGTGGCGGGAAAACCAACGGTTATACCTTTATAAATATAGACACATTGTCGGGTGTACGCCTACACCCACGTGTCAAGGTCGTGTCCATTTCGTAAAATGCTGCCAAGGATATCCGGGACATGGTCATTAAACTCCCAAAGGCGTAAAGCCAACAAAACCAATTTTTTTAAACGGGTCATATTGATAATACCCAACTACTAATGAGTTAGGGTCAATTACCCGACCAAGTGGTATTTTATATACCATATCCCAAGCCCGTATAAGGGGAAATAAGTTAAAAGTATTTACCTGAGCAAGTAATAACCACAATAAGCAAATGCAAGTTTCTTTTACTGGTCTCCTATTCTGGAACGAAGGTTTATAATAACCTATTAGAATCCTAACGGGTCTTTAATTTAGCCTAAGCTTAGACCGGTTAGTTTCAAAAGGATAATTACGATTTAATCGCATGAAAGGCGAAAACCGGGAATGGAATGTGGTTTGGACCCAACAAGTTCGGAGACTTGTATATTATGGGTAAACCAAACACATTCTGGATTTTGGGGTGAAAATGCCAAGGTTGGACCCGTTTCAGCTAATTTATGCAAACTAGTTACATAAACCGGACTGAACGCATAAATGGCGTAACGGGTAACCGTAAGAGTCCTACACCGGTTTCCTAAGTTAATATGCTTTAAAGAGGTTGTGATATTAGTAGGATACCTTCCATTATGCCCATAACGAGTTTAATCCCAATATACGCCCTGTAGGGGTATTTTGGTCATTTTAAAGATTATAAAAGAGATTTCCGGGTTCTACAGGAAATCTGAGTTTTCTGAACAGGTTATAAAGTTCAAAATACTTTATTTATTATTTAAAATCAGTAGCAACTGGATTCGTGTCAAAATACCATGTAGAACTCTTTTTATGTTCGAAAAGGGTATATTCGGTATTTACCGAATCAATGCCATAACCGCAGGTTATGCGTTGGTTAAAAATAATTAAAAATCTTTAAAAATCCCAAAATATTATTTTACATAAGGGTGTAAAAGGTTTGGTGTCGAAATTTGGGGTTTAGATAGGCTTTATGCTAAATGCGCCGTTTAATCATTATAGTTTTCTTAATTGCGCTATTTAGCATAACTCCTATTCTAGACCTCGGATTGTCATGAAATTTTAGGGACATGTTTAGAAATCAGTAACTAAGGTTATTGTTCTTTCACATATCCAAAATTCTCGTTTTAAGGTCAAAAGGGCGTTATGGTCAACTTTAAGCATATAACGGAAATGTGCAAATGACTCGGACAAACAACGAACCAGCCACAGAGGGTTATACCACCATGTAACCTGGTCCTAAGAGAGTCCTAAGGCATATCTAAAACATACCAAATCGGGTCAGAACTGAAGTCAAAGCAAAAGTCAAAGTTTTGCGACTTTCGGTTCCGAACCGGGTCAAAACAGTAAATGGTCGGATCAAAGAAGCTTAGACCAGTTATAATACTTATTATCATGTTATATGAGTGTCAAAACAGGTTACACGCCATCTACATTACTGATTATGCATAAAATTGGAAGTTAGCATTCTGTTGACTTTTTCTAAGCAACTTTAACCCAACATTTGGACTAGTTAGAGTGGGAATCAGAGGGTGCCCTTTTAAGGGTTTAATGCCCACATGATTACCAACTTATAACTACCTTTGTTTCGATTAATCACTGGACCATTTGTGATTAACCGTTAAGTCAATCGTTAATTACGACAGATTGACTTTTAAATTATATCTAAGCAAAAACTAAACCATAAAGGGTTAAGCACACATACAGAAGTAAAGTACACGACCAGAGATGCTAAGAGAGTATTCTTGAGCTCCAGAAGTGATCAAGAAAGCAGTTTGAGGTGTGAAGAACAATGTTGCAACTCAATGGCCTTTTATAGCCAATTTGGAAGCATAAGGTCATTACAACAATGCCTACAAGTGTTTCTAGATGATCACCAAGTGTCCCTGAGTGCTGGGGGACGTTTAGGGGGCGCCCATGCTGCTTATAATTGCTCCTAGGTCGGTTAAAACAGCAAACAGTGCTTCTGTCCGACTTTTCTGCATCTGGGAGGCTGACGCGGACCGCGTCCATGGTCATGCAACTTTTACGCGGCCCGCTTGAATCCTAATGTCAGAGCCCATATCTTTACTGTCAGCACGGCCCGCGTAAAGCCCCTTGCTACTTTTACGCGGCCCGCATGAGACCTGTTTGCAAGATTTTCAAATCTTTTTCATTATTGCAGTTGGCCTTTGGCGTTTCGAAGGGGTAACTTTGCACTTTGGGCCTCTTTTATTTACGTATAAGGGCCTCGTGACTTTTACCCGCGCCGTTAAGTCCTTGGTTAGTTTATTACTACCCGAAAAGTCCTAACTTTCAATGCTGACACTTTTAACCCCTCGCATACGAATTTGATCATAACTTTCTCGTTTTAAAACAGAACCTTGCAAAATTTATATCGTACATTCTAGTGAGCGTAATTTACCATTACAAAGCCTCGGGTTTGTTAAAGGGTCACTCAGAGGTATAACTTAAACATGTTGACACATTTAACCCCTGTAGTTTGTAATCTCTCACTTTCTTCCACATTTCGTTCCGTACGATCCATGATTTATTCGTTTGAAGGTACGAGCATCATTTAGGGTTACTGTACAGTATATTTATCCCTTGTTGACATTTTGAACCCTCGGATTCACATACTTTCTATGTTTGTCAACTTTAGTCCTCATTTAGCATTTATTATCACGTGTAAACTTATGACACGTGTCAATACATTATAGGACGCAAATTTTCGAGGTGTTACAAAACTTGAAAAATCTCACCATAACATATTGTAGACCGGTGGGCTTGAATGGTTTTAATATATTTCATCATGGACTATCAAGTCTAATACTTGAAAATGGATATGATCGTGTCAAGATCTTTATCTATCATGTCATCGACCAACTACTCAAAATCCCTTTCGTTTCTCGGATTCGCATTCGACACAACACAACACAACACAACAAAAAATAAACTTCAAAAATCAGTTCCCAGATTGTCTAAAGAAGCGCTTTTATCGTGTGTCATATTAGAGAAACATAATTTTACAGACGATTTAGAGAAACAAAGAATACGTTACGAGATTCTTCGAGAATTAGAAAATGAGAAAATACGGAACGACAAGGGTGCTGGTCTTTTCTCCCACGTATTTTATCAAATGAACTGTCACGTGTGATTGGCACGTGTGATTATCAAATGACAACTTGAGGGGTCTAGTCCTAGCTAGTTTCTCCCACGTGATACGCATCTAATATGACACATGATAAAAGCGCTCCCTTAGATAATCTGGGATTATGTTCCGCAAATTGGGAACCACATATTCGTGTGCAAAGCTTGGAAAGATGACATAATAAAGATCTGTATACACCCTTGGTATTTGTTTACCACATGACACATGATAAAAGCGCTTCTTTAGACAATCTGGGATTATGTTCCGCAAATTAGGAACCACATATTCGTGTGTAAAAGCTTGGAAATATGACCGAATAAAGATCTGTATACACCCTTAGTATTTGTTTACCACATGACACATGATAAAAGCGCTTCTTTAGACAATCTGTGATTATATTCCGTTTTAACACGCCGCTTAAATCTCAGTTATGTCTCATTGCATTATGACAATACTGACAGGGGTGCTGGTCTTTTCTCCCACTGTGCAAACTTGAAAAATCTCACCATAACACATTGTAGACTGGTGGGCTTGAATGGTTTTATTATATTTCATCTTGGACTATCTAGTCTAATACTTGAAAATGGGTATGATCGTGTCAAGATCTTTATCTATCATGCCATCGACTAACTGCTCGAAATCCCTTTCGTTTCTCGGGTTCGCATTTGACACAACACAACAAAAAATAAACTTCAAAAAAACAGTGGCTTGATACGCATCGTATAGATGCGTATCAAGCCCGCCGCCAGACATAACCTGCACCTGTCAGTCTGCCATGTCTTTTACTTTATTTCAATACGCATTGTATAGGCCTATACGATGCGTATTGAATTGAAAAAGTGTGCGGATAGAAGGGGGGGGGGCGTGTCATTAGAAAATCCCATATAAAATTTTATTGTAAGTTAATACTTTTTATATTTTATTCTTTATTATTATAATTAATTTTGAACTTGTTTTATTTGTCTGTTATTGACCTATAACATGTGATATTTTATAAAGTTTTTAATACGCTAACATGCATATTTTTTATCTACGCCTCTATAAAATTTTTGCGAATATTAATGTACAAGTAATCAAAGCACAACATATATATTGTCAAGACTACCTCACATTTTGTTAAAATTATAGTAGTATGTAACACCCCGAAAACAGGTTTGGTAATCAAACCACGTTGATACTAAAAGACGGGTAAAGTACCATTAGTGGTAAAATTTACTTGGTGAATATTAGGGTTTAAAATAAATAAACCTAATATTAAATAAAAGTTGAAGAAAGGCTTTTGAGGAAAATAAAGTTTATAAAAGGCCCGAATTAACGGGATTTAAAATAAACTGAGTCATAAATTTCCCGAACCTACTAATTTAACTAGGAATGTTTAACCTAGTTAATAAGTGGGAATATTGTTAGAAATAAGTAGGTTGTGGCCTACTTAATAACTAACCAAATGAGAGGGGCCAAATTCGGATAAATTGAAAGTTAAATTATAAAAACTATTTTTGAAACCAAAACACACACATGGTGTGTGTGTGTTCTGTGTTCGACCAGAAGCTCCCATGGAGCCCAAAACCCTAACTTCCATCAAAATCATCAAATTGAAGGCTTAAACGAAGCACAAATTCACAATTGAACGTGAATTAAGAATCACCCAAGCTAGGGGATCATAAGGTATATAAAATTTTGATGATTTGTGAAGTTGTGAAATTTGATTAATATCATAATCCGCGAATTTTAGATGAATTATTGAAGTTATGGCTGAATTGTGATGTATAATTTCTTAGGAACAAAACCTTAAGTGAAAATTATACATATATTGCCATGAATTGAATGATTAGATGATTTATCACACAAGAATAAGTGGGTTCTAATCATATGATGAAATTGATGATATAATTGTGTTTAGAATCATCATACATGATAGTAATAAGGAAATAATTGAACAAATTGTGTGTTTGAGTATATAATCATACTTACTATGAAATGGGAAAATGATGATAGATTAATGTTAAAATGATGTTTGATATCATCATGTGATTGGAATGATTGATGTAATGATAATTCAATGAGTTATGATTTTGATAACTTGATTTAATAAGTAGTTAAAACGGTAGCATAAAAATGATGCTTACCGGATATTGACAAAGTAATAAAACGAGTAGTTGAGCTACATCGTGTAATTACTTTCGTCAATAGGCAGTTTGACTTTTAAAGTCAAAATGACCAAAAATATGATCGAATGATAATTTCAATATAAAACCCGTAAGATGGAGTAGTCGTGATTGATAATGACTAATCTAACCGTCTTACGAATTATAATGATAGTTTGACGCTTGACAAGCTAGGTGGAAGCTTGGGAAGGAAACGGGTCAAACAAATAAAGTAATGAAGGAAAAGCATAATTCGGATACAAGGTAAGTATAGCTTACACTCTTCTTAAATTGTATAATATTCTCTTATCATATTAATTACAAATAAGATAAATAGGCAATTGAAATATGAAGTTTCGACGTGTAGTCGTACGGAACAGAATAGTTGAAAAGCATAAGAAACCATGTTAATGGTTAAAAAGAGAATAATATAACTATTCGGTCATACAATGACGAATATACAAGGAGTTTAGAATAGTTACCTTATAAGGTAAACCCAAAATAAATTAGAAGGGTAAAACGGTAATTTAGTCACGCGTTGACAATAACCGTTAGTTTTTGAAAGACACCTTATGGCGTAAGCCATAATAGGTCAAAAGAGTTAAGAAATGGTCTATAAGTAAAATGACCGTACGGTGTAAACCGAAGCGAGTCATGTAGATGAGATGGTAATAAATATCATCTCACAAAGATAAACGGTTTCTTAGATCAAACGGGTCAAAAGGTGAAGATATCACCTTTTGACAATATCGACTAATGATCATTTGTCATGTTATGTGCTTACAGGAGAAAATATCTAATGGATATTCACATCGCTATTAATTAGCAGTTATTAAAGTAAGGTATTAAAACGGGTCAATATATTGATCCGAGCCAGGTATGCGTAATAGGTTAACTACTCATTTAGAACTTAGGTTCAATAAGAGTTAAATGAAGTCAAAAATGGACATTTGGTTACCTTAATAGGTAAACCCAATAATTTAAATAATAGTCATTATGTTTTTAGAAATATAATGATTTTGAAACAAGATTATAGTTACAATATGAGATTTTGGTCAAACATGTCATTAAAAGTCCTTCGTCGTAAAAGAAGGGTTAAAGTTGACCAAAACGCCCTTGTAAGCTAAATCGAGCAAACGACCCTTAAAGATTGTTTGAAAACGAGTCTTATGATCAAGTAAATACTTAGAATAAGTATAAAAAGCGAAAGGTATGAACCTTTGGTTCAAATGACTCTGAATGAGTCTTTGTCGTGAAATGATAATCCGAGGGATAAAAACTCGGAACAAATAGTTACCACATTAAAATCCACCACAATTATAGTTGTGGTGGAAGACCATTTGATAAGAAATATGGAAATATGATGCTAGCAATGAATGAGCGTAATTTATGCTTAAAAGTGCTCAAATACCCTTAACGGGTCAAAATAAGCATATAAGCAAAAACGGGTTTAAGAATGCATAAAAACCCGTGATTTGCACCTTGTATAATAGGCAAACATTTATAACATGAAGTTCATGATTATTTGAATGTAACAAACGTGTTTGTTTGATACAATCATGAACGGGTCAAAAGCTTTATCAAAAAGTTTAATAATTGAATTAAGCCCATGGCTTAAAATCTATAAAATTCTTAATCTGGATGTCAGATTTTAACTCCATATGATGGAGAATCGAATTACGATCACGTAGGAAGAAACGTGATGTAAATCGGATAAATATTGAAAGAGTTATGCTCGTTTCGGTGAAAATTAGAAATTCTGAAAATATGCAGCATTGTAGCTGCAAATTGGCTGGAAAACATGGGGGGTCGTGCCACGCGACAACAATGGCCAAGGGCCGTCGCGCGGCGCGGCGACGCACTGTTTCGGCGAAAATTGTTTTCTTTATTTGTTTTGTGTTTAGGACTTGTTTATACACGTTATAAACTGCCTATATCTAACTCATTTCATGTTTTTATGAAATGTACGTATATTGTACGGTACCGGAGGACGATCAAGCTTGATGAAGAACCGAACACGATCAAAATTCAAGCTTCCGCGTTATGATTCGTCGTCACGTTTTTAAACGGCGAATGTTTTATAAAATGTTGAATTGTTTTATTTCTTAAATGTTTTTAAGAAATACGTATTTTGTAAAGTATGTGTAAGCGTATTTACACAATTATAGTCGAAAACTATATGAAAATCGTATAAATCAAGTAAGGGTCTTACATAGTACAATGTAATGTTATATAAAGTGTTAAATATGTTGTTGGATGTGCTTATTTTATCCATGTTTCAATAAAAGTTTTGTTCAAACGTCCTAATTTTTGATAAAATATAACAACTTAGGTAGTAGTACAAGTGAATTATAAAGTTTAGAATATACCGTTAGTACATCCTTATTTTTAATGTTTTGATAAAAGAAAATTTTTAAAAAAACGAAAACATCAAATATAAATGATTTTGATGTTCTTTTACCCTAATGAACAGGTTAACTATTTCAAAAAAAAAAAAAAGTTAAATACACCATTGTGTTTAAAAATTTCTATCGAAGTTCCAATATAAATTTTGTTTGAAATGGAGTTTTAATCGAAAGTTTTTTTTGGTATCATAAACTGTAGTGAGTGTCAGTACCCTATTGGTGCTATAACAAACTGAATCGATTCCTACCTAAAAAACCGGTATCAGTATCGGTATTTGTATTATGGTTTCCTCAATTTAAAACATGTGTGATATCGTTTTAGGCATATCAAGACTTTAGTTTTAGAGTTTTCTTTTTCGGCTGCTATACAGAGTGCGGGTACCGTATAGATACTTTAACGAACTGAATCAATACCTTTTGACTTTTCGCCACAACGCACACAGAAATTCCACTAGTTGTATAAAAGTATGGCATTTAATGTTGTAAGACGATACTCCAAATAGATAACCTGGAGCAATCCAAAAGCGGGGAAACCCAAAATTTATCATTGATCAGTTAAATCTTATATTTATCATCACTAATTTTTATCACATGTTTTAAAACGTGAAAAAAATGCCCAGGGGGCGGGTGTGGGGCATGGAGGGGCGGTTTTTTTTTGGGGAAAAAACGCCCAAAACCCCCTACAGGTGGTGTAATTTCAAACGAGAATGAGGCCTATGCCTCTTGTTCAATTCTTTGTCCAATCACAAGTATCCTTCTTTTTGTTTGGCCAATACCTTTTTTTTATGGTTTTTTATTTAATTCTTTACACCCCTTTTAACATAATGCCCCACAATGCCCACATCCCCACTACACCCATTTTAGAAAAAAAAACGCCCCATAATGCCCCATTGCTGACTGAACTGCCACATGGCGCATAACTCCCAAGGGTGGGGGCATTATTTGTGTCTTCCACTACACATGGTCTTAGTAACCGACAAATAAGTTCAATGTGAGAATAATGGTTATTTTTTAAACTGTTCTCTCATTGGCGTATAGCAAGGAGGGGCCCTTCATCATTTGGTATTTTCGTCAGGTAATACCGGGTCCTTTTTTTCATACAAACACGCTATCTTTTAATGTTTTGTAAGGGCATTCAAGATGGTTTACTTCAGACATTTAAAGCTAGCAATGGTTCCTCTGAGTTGTTGGTCCAGACACAAGTAGTTTCACAATATGATCTAGGGATTAGATCGGTAACTTACCACAAACACAAACTACCAAAACCCAAAAAGTTCTCATCATCAAACAAGATATCGTACCTACAATGGCAAATAGCTATGGTACGGTATTGGCATCGTTGAAAATACCGACCACCGATTATTGGTTCGATTTGGTGAAAATTAATAAGTGGAGGACTGATTTACGATTAATCACTGATTTTTACAACATTTCTTTTAGGACTCTAAAACCTATAAATGAAACAAAAATTGACAACTCTAGCTTGCTTGGGTTCAGAGACTTTATAGTCTAGTACAATGTTATGTCTTTATTATTGTTTAAACACATTATATATATATATATATATATATATATATATATATATATATATATATATATATATATATATATATATATATATATATACAGGTAAAGGGTACTGTACAAATTCCCTTATCGTACATTACGTACGCTCAATCTCAGCCGTCCGATCATCTTCCCGCAATGAAAATCGCATGTTGTTTTTTTTTGTAATAATTTCGTATGTGATAAATTTGATGAAATAGCAAGTGTTTTTTTTGTAACAATTTCGCATGTGTTAATTCAATTTCGCATGTGATAATTTTGATGAAATAGAAGGTTGTTTTTTTTGTAACAATTTCGCATGTGGTAATTCAATTTCGCATGTGATAATTTTGATGAAATAGCGGGTTTTTTTTTGTAACAATTTCGCATGTGGTAATTCAATTTCGCATGTGATAATTTTGATGAAATAGCATGTTGGTTTTTGTAACAATTTCGCATGTGGTAATTTTGAAGAAATCGCATGTTAAAAAACCAACATGCGAAATTGTTACAAAAAAAAAACATGCGATTTTCAATGCGGGAAGATGATCTGACGGCTCAGACTGTAGCGTACGTAATGTACGATAAGCGCATTTGTACGTTAACCAGCCCCTATATATATATATATATATATATATATATATATATAGGGGGCTGCTAGAATGAAAACCACCTCGAGTTGTAAGAACCGCGAGAACTACACCCCACGGGTGGGCGTTCACCGTGATTTTTTTTTACAACTAGATGTGTGTATTATAAACACAGCCGTAAAAAACTTTTTAAACGCCGCGGCCGAGAGGGTAGTTTTTTACACCACAAGTTTGGTGTTTTTAATTTTTTTTCTTTTTTCTTTTTTTTTTCACCAAACTTGTGGTGTAAAAAACTACCCCCTCGGCCGCGGCGTTTAAATTTTTTTTTTTTACGGCTGTGTTTATAATACACACATCTAGTTGTAAAAAAAATCATGGTGAACGCCCACCCGTGGGGTGTAGTTCTCGCGGTTCTTACAACTCGGGGTGGTTTTCATTCTATCGGCTCCCTATATATATATATATATATATATATATATATATATATATATATATATATATATAGGTAAAGAGTAAAGTACAAATGCGCTTATCGTACGATACGTACGCGATCATCCTAGCCGTTCGATCAGGTGTAGATCTGGTGCGAATTCAATACATATCGCATGTGAAAAAATGGTTAGCCTTGGGTAGTGTGAAAAATGGCATGGGGTGTGTAGATGGACAAAATCGCATGTGGAAGATTTGAATATCGCATGTGAAAAAATGGCATCGGGTAATGTGAAAAATGGCATGGGGTGTGTAGAATCGCATGTGGAAGATTGAATATCGCATGTGAAAAAATGGCTAGCATGGGGTGTGTAGAATCGCATGTGGAAAATTGAATATCGCATGTGAAAAAATGGCATGGGGTAATGTGAAAAATGGCATGGGGTGTGTAGAATCGCATGTGGAAAATTGAATATCGCATGTGAAAAAATGGCTAGCATGGGGTAATGTGAAAAATGGCATGGGGTGTGTAGAATCGCATGTGGAAAATTGAATATTGCATGTGAAAAATGGTTAGCATGGGGTAATGTGAAAAATGGCATGGGGTGTGTAGATGGAGAAAATCACATGTGGAAGATTGAATTCGCACAACTCAGTTCGCATGGGAGATGAAGATCTGACGGCTAGGGTTATCGCGTACGTAATGTACGATAAGCCCTATTGTACGTTAACCGGCCTCTATATATATATATATATATATATATATATATATATATATATTGTGAAAAGTGGGGAACCGTGGAACACTCTTAAAGATTTAACTTAACATGTTAAAAATCAATTTTTTCGACCATTTTCCTTATAAATACTTGTAGAAGCAATTTTAATAAAAAAATCAAAAACTAAAAATATAAAAAACCAGTTAAATAAAGGCTTAAATTCTTTTTTTACAAAAATGATTTTTTTATTGGAACAGTTTTTACCCATTTTTACAAGCAAAAGCGCTGAAAAAAGATTTTAAAAAATTGATTTTTAACATGTTAAGTTAATTTTATAAGATATATTTTTAACTATTTTTAAACACTTTTTATGTTTTTTAGTTTTTTTATTTTTTTATTAAAATTTTTTCTACATGTATTTATAAGGAAAAGCATCGAAAAAACTTTAGAAAAAGTTAAGTTTTAACATGTTAGGTTAAATTTCTAAGAGTGTTCCCCGGTTCCCAATTTTTTTAGTGTTCCCCAATGAACCCTCCCCTATGTATATATTTCTATAGGTACGGGATCCGGAGAAAACACACTAAAGTGTGAGAACGGTGAGAACGCATCCTGCCCAACACGTGGCGCGGGATATGATTAGGGCGTGAGGGGTTTTTTTTGTCTTTACAATCTTGTTTTATTTCCCAATTTTGCGTAACATGCTGCTTATTTTTTGCATCTAAGATTACTTTGGCGTTAATTATATTCACTAACTAATTGGTGTTTTTTTTTTCTTAGATCTGTCACGTTGAATTAATTGTTTTTGTGTCACATGGATAATTTTTTTGGCGTTATAGCGTTTCCCTGGTCAATTGTTTTTTTTTTTTTGGCGTTTGTGGTGTTGTATAATAATTCACTATGAGTCATTAATATTTTTATAAGATTACAATAAGACCAAATGGTCTTTTTTCAATTTTTTCAAAGTAATATTTGAAAATGGTGTTTATGTTTCAATGGCCTTCTTCATATATCACTTTTTTGTGCATAACTTGTGATTTGGAAGGTACATAACAAACCATAGAAGATCGCACACACACATACACGCCAAAGAAAAGGAACAATTTCAGTAGGCGTTTTGTTCTTTATGCTTATTTCAATGGCGTTTTTTTAAAAGTAATATTTGAAAATGGCGTTTATGTTTCAATGGCCTTCTTCATATATCACTTTTTTGTGCATAACATGTGATTTGGAAAGTACATAACAAACCATAGAAGATCGCACACACACATAAACGCCAAAGAAAAAGAAAACTTTTCAATAAAAAAATAGGTGAGTATAAACTCAATAAGATTTTGCTAAATGAGATGGATAAAATCCTCACTTAAGAATTTTGTCCAACACATTGAGTGAAATGTTACTGAGAACAAAACTGAATCTCCAAGAAACGACGTTTGCCATGTGTGGCTTTTTTATGGCGTTTTAAATTGAATGGTATTCAGTAAAATATAGCGTTTATTTTTTGTGTGATCAATGAAAGGTCCTGAGACGTTGTTTATATAAGATGTTTTTGGCGCGTAGTTTAGGCGGGAATTTATTATGCTAAATGTTAGTAATAAAGTTTCTGTCGTTATTGTTTGTAGTTACTGTTTGTTCAGTTTTATCTGTTAAGGCTGTAAGCCATGCCATCATTAAGTTTGGCTTTTTGTATGATTGGCGTTTTAGATAAAGATTTCAAAATACAACTAAGTAACTTTTGTAAGGCAAAATAATGTTATGGCGTTTTGAAACATATATCACTTTTTGTGCATAACATGTGATTTGGAAGGGAGATAACAAACCATAGAGGATCGCACACACACATAAACACCAAAGAAAAAGAACACTTTTCAGTTAAAAAAACAGGTGAGGATAAACTCAATAAGATAAAGATGTAAGGCTTCCCATCATTAAGTTTGGCGTTTATCTGTTAGAGCTGTAAGGCGTCCCATTACTGTTTGTAGTTACTTTTTGTTCAGTTTTATCTGTTAAACCTGTAAGGCGTCCCATCATTAAGTTTGACGTTTTGTATGAATGGCTTTTTAGATAAAGATGGCAAAATACAACTAATTAACTTTTGTAAGACATCCTTTGTTCTATTCTCTTGCACCTTGTTTTATACAATTAAGTAATTTTAGGAGTTTTTTTTAATAACATGTGATTAAAGAAATTACTATTGTTTTGGTGTTTGGCGTTTGTGGCATTTTAGCGTTTTATAACTAATTAGAGAAATAAAGTATTTTATTAGCGGAAATGTAGATAACAAATCACAGAAAATGACACAAAAAAACAGAAAAGAAAAAAAATTAAAACTCCTCATCCAAATCTTCACTGTCATCAGTCTCTTCTTCTTGAAGATATTGTCCCCGGAACCTTTGAATTTCTTAGATAGATGTCGATTCCTACACGGATGGACGCCCGGCTCTAGACGAAGCTAATCATTCAGCAAAATCTTATTGAGTTAATCATCTGTGGTTTTTGAACTTTTTGGCTTTATAATTTGAATTGTATTCAGTAAAATATGGCGTTTGTTTTTGGTGTGATCGAAGGTTGTTGATTTGTTGAAGTGGTTGTGTGGATGGTTGGAGACATAGATCGACGCTGTATGTGGATGATTTTTTCTTGGTGTGATTGTGAGTTGGTTTTTCACCTGGTTGATCTGTGATTCGTGGGTTTTTTGTTGTTGTTAAACCCACGTTTCTTCGTCTTCTTCTTTGGTCTTCATCATTATCTTTAGTGAAACTGTTAGGATCGGAAGCTGTCATGATTGTGCTTATTTGTATAAATTTTACAAATCAATAAATATAAAATAAGATTAAGTGCAGCGGAAATGAAAAACAAACTTTGTAAACACAATCAAGAGAGAAAATAGTCTAGTAAACAAATGCTTCATATTAAGTTGAATGATTCTATTACAAATCAAATGATTACAAGCATGCTTAAAGCACTAAGCTCCCCCTCAGCCTGATACTTCAAGGTTGGTTGCACAAGATGAAAGGATTGGACTGGAGAGGAAGAATCCACTCAGTCAATCAAATGTAATAGTACAGGGTACTGCTCCATTTATAGGCAAACCAAACCACTGAGGCATCTCAGCTGACATCACCTTGATAGTGACATCTAACAACCTAACAACCTATAAACACTGTTCTATACAAACTACTGATGTTTAAAAACTGATTATAAGTACAATACATAACAAAAGAAAACTACTGCTTCACGTTCCTCTGTTGTAGCCTGAGCACTGATGTTGAGCATCAGTGCTTTCTTCAAAGGTGATTAGTCCTTGAATGAGTTGTGCTTGTGTCGAGCATCAGTGTTTGTCTTCAGCAGTCTTTAGAGTTTCATCAGTGTTTGGTTCATCAGTTGTTATAGTGAGCAGTACTTAAGATCTATCAGCTGTTGGATAACCACTGTCAAGGGGAAAGCTTAGTGTAAACAGCTGCTTATTTTGAATCCACTGTTGTGATCCGATTTTGGCTTTCATTATCTGTTCCTCTGGTAGGGTTTAATCCCAACAATCTCCCCCTGGAACAGATAATGCCAAAACCCTTCATTATTATGGACCTTTATTCCTCATCAGAAGTTCCTTAGCATGTCTTTTAAATTCTTCTTCAAAATTCTTGGAACTTGTGTCATCTTCATCCCTACACAGTGTAAGTTCAAGAAGATCCTACAAATCTTCAACACTAAGGCCTAGTGCTTCTTTCCTTGATATCTACTTCACTTCACCATTGGATCTGACCAAGGTCAATACGTGGGTCTTTTGATCAGACGTCCACTTTAGTACTTTTAATCCTAATGGGTTTCTTGGGAGAGATTTATTTTTTGAGGAGTTTGGAGATGTTGGCCTTGTGAAAACTTGCAGACTTTCAGACATTCGTTTGAGAGCATTTCAATGACATTGTTAGCTGCAGCTATGTCTTCTGCAGTCTCTTTTTCTATCTGCTCCTGTCTCTTTTGCTGATCTGGCTCAATATCTGAAAATTCTCAAGTATCTGGTGATGCAGAATTTGTTAACACCTTCTTAAAAAGGTTTTGAAGTTTTGCTGAGCTTTCTCCTTTTAGACCCATTTTCATGATGGTTTCTTTGAAGTATTCAGCTTCCTTTTCCTTTACCTCGTCACTAGACAGCTGTTTTCCTTTGTCACAACCCCCGATCCCTACTTCCCGGGAACAGGCGGCCGCGAGCCAGTTTTGGTGGTATCACGTTATTTATTCATTTTTGGCAGCGGAAATTTTCATCAGGACCGTAGTTAGGAAATATGTTACCAGAGTAAACCACCTCATTTTATAACATTAAACACATGGGTAAAACCCAAGTTTTCAGTATACACACTTTTATAGGAATAAATCCTATTTTATTTAACAAAACATCTATTTTATTCTTAGGTAACTTTGTTGCCACTTTTCCAAGCCTTCAGTGCTGTCCAGCTAGCTTTTATTTGGCTTTCACATATTGTTACCTGAAACGCGTTTTAAAAAGGTTTTGTCAGTGGGAAATACTGGTGAGTGAATCCCAGTTTAATCAAGTTTAAGTAAAACCATTTTCACAGTGTACAGTATTGAGGGCGCATCCGCAATTACATTTGTTTACAAGTAATACCAATTAACATCCATGGTACTGTCATCTGACTTATGGTCATGTTACTCCTCTCCCGAGGTGGTAACAAATTTTGTATACAAAACCCCAAATATACCATCATAATTGTATCCTTACAAATACTCAATAACTGTCTTTCGCATGGAGAAATATTTAAGGTTTTGTAAAAACAATTAACAAAAAGTTTACAAAAAGTGGATCAACTCACATTGCTCTTTTAGGGTTTTCAGTAAGGATTTCCTGGGAATAATCTATAAATTACACAAATGCACGTATGTTACTATAATAACCCATTTTAACATTAGTAATACCCTCCCCGAGACGGCATTCCAACGACTACGTCGGGCAGAACCACGACAGTCGTTACGGAACCCTAGATCAATCGGGCAGAGTATCTAATACGTCTCCAGGGGTTATAATACTTACATCGTAGCAGAACCTTCCTATTTTAGGGGGTATAATACCCGACTATAATAACTCTTCTACAGAAATTGAGATTGAGAATTGAATTGTGAACGACGGAAAGTGAAACCCGATGGCCTTCTTATATAGTGCTGAAATCTGGTCTCCATGCGGCCCGCGTAAAGAACAGACAGGGCTTACGTGGCCCGCGTCAAAGCTGGGTCAACGCGTAGCTTGTCCCGGTCATGCTCTAGCCTTGCCACGATGATGACACGTGTCATCACCGGGTTGCGCCACCAATTGAGACCCTCGCGGCCCGCGTTAACTTAATGGAGGTCTTACGTGGCCCGCCTGAACTTAAGAAGTCGAACGGAGTCAGGTGCTGGCCCTTATACCGCCCGCGTAAAAGCTTGGGGTGGGTCTACGCGGCCCACCTCAGCTTAATTTTCATTATTTTTAATTTATTTTATATGTTATAATTTATTTTGGGCTCGATTTTCACATACGGGACATAATATAATACATATTGGGACATTTTAAGATATATATTAGGGTGTCGGAACTATTATGAGGGTGTTGGTTTTACCGAGGGTTGTTACATCCTCCCCACCTTGTTTTAGAGCTCGTCCTCGAGATCTACTGGAACAAGTGTGGATATTTTCGTTACATTTCTGATTCAAGTTCCCATGTGTACTCGGGTCCTCTTTTGGAGTCCCACTTCACTTTGACCAGAACTAATCTTTTATGCTTAAGATTTTTAACCTTCCTGTCTTCAATCTGTAGAGGCCTCTCTACAAATTTAAGTTGTTCATTTACTTCTATATCCTTAAGAGGTATTATCAGTGATTCGTCGGATAAGCATTTCTTGAGATTAGATACATGAAATACATCATGTATTCCTGCCATTTCCTCTGGCAGTTGTAGCTGATAGGCTACTGGTCCTATTTTTCTAATAATTTCAAAAGGTCCAATATACCTGGGACTTAGCTTTCCTCTTTTGATGAATCTTACCACTCCTTTCCAAGGAGAGACTTTTAACAATACCTTATCACCTACCTGGAATTCTAACGGCTTACGTCTGTTGTCAGCGTAGCTCTTTCGTCGATCACGTGCTGCTTTCAGTCGTTCCTTGACTTGGATGATCTTATCGGTTGTTTCTTGTACTATCTCAGGTCCAGATAGTTGCTTTTCCCCAATTTCTGCCCAACAGACTGGGGTACTGCACTTTCGTCCATAAAGTGCTTCGAATGGTGCAGCATTGATACTTGTGTGATAACTGTTATTATAAGAAAATTCTATTAAAGGTAAGTGATCATCCCAGTTACCTCCGAAATCAATTACACAAGTTCTAAGCATGTCTTCCATTGTCTGAATTGTCATTTCACTTTGCCCGTCCGATTGAGGATGGTAAGCTGTGCTTAGATTCAACTTGGTTCCCATTGCTTTTTGGAAACTTGTCCAAAAATGAGATGTAAAACGGTTATCCCTATCAGAAACAATTGATAAAGGTATTCCATGTAATGAAACAATTTCATTTACATATAATTTGGCTAATTGTTCCATGCTAAAAGTTTCCTTTATCGGTAGGAAATGAGCTGACTTGGTTAGCTTATCTACAATCACCCAGATTGTATCATTACCTTTTCTTGTTTTGGGTAACTTGGTAACAAAATCCATTGTTATCAATTCCCATTTCCACACTGGCATTTCTAACTGTTGCAACAATCCTGAGGGTTTCTGGTGTTCAGCTTTGACTTGTGAACAAGTTAAACACTTAGCAACATAAGCTGCTATATCCTTTTTCATTCCTATCCACCAGAAATTTTTCCTTAAATCCTGGTACATCTTATCACTTCCTGGATGCATCGTATATTTAGATTTATGAGCTTCTTCTAATATAGGGTGACGTAAATTTCCTAAATTAGGTATCCACATTCTCTTTTTATGGAATCTCCAAATTCCATCTGTTCCTTGTTCTAATTTCTTAATCATTCCTTTTAATTTTTCAGTATCTTCCTGGATTACTGATTCTTGTGCTTTTCTAATCTGATCGTTTAAGTCTACTTATAGATTTAATTTAAGAGAACGTACCCTTTTTGGCTTTTCGTGATACTTTCGACTTAAAGCATCAGCTACTACATTGGCTTTTCCTGCATGATACTGAATATCACAATCATAATCACTAAGCATTTCCATCCAGCGTCTTTGTCTCATATTTAACTCTTTTTGCCCAAAAACATACCTTAAACTCTTATGGTCGGTGAATATGGTAAATTTACTACCATAAAGATAATGTCTCCAAATCTTAAGGGCAAAAATTATGGTTCCTAGTTCTAGATCATGGGTTGAATAATTTTCTTCATGATTCTTAAGCTGTCTAGATGCGTAAGCTATAACCTTTCGACGTTGCATTAACACACATCCATAACCTAACTTAGAAGCGTCACAATAGACTACAAAATCTTCAGTCCCTTCTGGTAACGCTAATATGGGTGTGTGGGTTAGTCTTTGCTTAAGGATTCTAAATGCTTCTTCTTGTTTTGTCCCCATTCAAACTTAACAGATTTACAGGTTAACTTGGTTAAGGGAATGGCTATTCTAGAAAAATCTCGAATAAATCTTCTATAATAACCGGCCAATCCTAAGAAACTTCTAACCTCGGTTGGTGACTCAGGGATTTTCCATTTGGTAATTGCCTCAATCTTTGTGGGATCCACATGGATTCCTTCATGGTTAACTAAATGTCCAAGAAATTGTACCTGTTCTAACCAAAACTCGCACTTTGAAAACTTAGCATAAAGCTTTTCCTTTCTTAACAGAGTTAAAAGTAAGTGCAAGTGCTTTGCATGCTCCTCTTTACTTTTAGAGAAAATTAGAATATCATCTATGAAGACAATTATGAATTTATCCAAATATGGCTTACATATTCGGTTCATGATGTCCATAAATGCGGCTGGGGCATTGGTTAAACCAAATGGCATGACAGTAAATTCATAATGACCATACCTTGTTCTGAATGCGGTTTTAGGAATATCCTCTTCCTGTACCTTTAATCGATGATATCCTGATCTTAAATCAATTTTAGAGAAAAATCGAGCTCCTTGAAGTTGATCGAACAGATCATCGATTCTCGGTAATGGATACCGATTTTTAATCGTGACTTTGTTCAATTCACGGTAGTCAATGCACATACGCATTGATCCATCCTTCTTTTTGACAAATAAAATCGGTGCTCCCCATGGCGATGAGCTTGGCTGTATGAATCCTTTCTCCAACAATTCGTCTAATTGTTTCTTTAGTTCCTGCATTTCAGCGGGTGCCAAACGATAAGGTGCTTTAGCAATTGGTGCTGTCCCTGGTAGTAGATGGATTCTAAATTCAACTTCCATGTCTGGCGGTAGCCCTGACAATTCTTCTGGAAAGACATCTGAAAACTGGGACACTACTGGAATATCTTTTAATTCTTTTCCTTTAGTGTTAGTGATTATAGAAATCAAATACACTAAAGATCCTTTTCTTATATAACTTGCAGTTTTCATCACAGAGATGAATTTAGTGGATCTAGATGGCTTATCTCCGTTAATTGTGATCTTTTCACCCCTTGGTGATTTTGCTTGAATTGACTTTTGATCACATAAAATACTGGCTTTATTGGCTATTAACCAATCCATTCCTAATACAACATCAAATCCTGCCAGATTCATTGGGTAAAGGTTTGCAATAAATTTTTGATTAAAAACTTCTATTCTTGCTCCCTACAAGATTTCAGAAATCCTAACGGTTTCTCCATTTGTTGTCTCTACTAGACATTCTTGTGGTAGTTTAGTTAATGATTGGTTTAGGAGTTTGCAAAACGAAGTATTGATAAAACTTTGGTTTGCACCAGAGTCAAATAATACATTAGCAAAAATATCATTAACTAAAAACGTACCAGCTATCACGTCTGGAATCATCTTGGCTTCGTCTGCAGTTAGAACAAATGCTCTAGCATTTTTAGGATTCTTGTTGTTTTCAGCTGGAGCCAATTTCGGGCAGTTTGTCTTAATATGACCTTTTTCTCCACAGTTGTAGCATAATCCATTACTGGATTTTCTCCTGCAATTTTCTTCCTTGTGTCCTGGCATTTTGCAGAAATTGCAATGAGTGGAGCATCTTCCAGAATGCTTCTTCTTGCAGATCCTGCAGTATGGTGCAGAGGTAGAACCTACATTCCTACGGTTGGAATTCCCAGAACAAAATTCTTGAGTAAGCCTTTGGGTTAGGTTTCTCCTCTGGTCTTCTTCTCTAGTTCGCACTAGTTCATCAGTCAAGGTATTGGCTAGTTCTACAGCTTCTTCTATGGTTTGGGGTCTAGCTGCCTTGACTACATGTCTAATCTCTCCAATTAATCCCCAGATATAACGGGAGATTAATACCGGTTCAGGTGATGCAAGGGTTGGTACTATCCTAGCATATTCAAAGAATGTGGTAGTATATCCCTTACTATCTACCCCGGTCATTCTAAGGTTCAGAAACTTATTTGCTATCTGTTCCTTTTCATTGGGAGGGCAGAACTCCCTTTCTACCATATTTTTGAAATCCTCCCATTCCATGTTATATATCTTATCACTTCCTCTTGACTGGAGGATAGTGTTCCACCATTCCAGAGCTGCATTAATTCTTAAATAAATTAGAAGCAAACATTATCTTATCTTCTCCAGCACACTTGCTTATTTTCAGAACAGCTTCAGTTTTCTCTATCCAGCATAGAGCTGCAATGAGTCCTTCATTGCCCGAGAATTCTATTGGTTTACAGGACCAGGATTCTTTGTAAGAACAACCATATGGCATGGTTCTTCTTCTTTTGGGAATGGGCGCTTGAAGTACGGGTCCATTGTTCACGCTGTGTTCTGTTTCAGTTGGTCGCTTACTGCTATGCTTACTTTTATTATTCGCTTCTTGAATCGTTTGAATAATAAATGGCATTGCATCTATAATTCCTTGTGCCACTATGTGCTGAACGGCACTATTATCCATTTGGTTTCCATTGTTGTTCGGATTCTCATTATTCAGATTATCATTATTCGAGTGGTTGTCGTTCTGAATATTATCATTCTGGTTTTCTTGATTCACTTCATTATCCATCTGAATTTTAAACATTTACTAAATATTAATATCACAAATAATATTTGAATATAGCCAATCACATGACACGCACTTTTGGTCAAAAGCGTCGAGCATTGCGACTTTTACTCTATTCATATATTATGCATCTATTACACACCAGTACTGAAATTAAAATTACAATACCGATTGAAATGTAAAGCTACAATACTAGTAATATGCATCCGTAGGTTTTTTTTAACACATACACACATATTATTATATTATTGTTATTATTATTATTAATACTACCATTCCTGCCATCACATTCACTGATATGGATTCATCCAAAAATCCATATTGCGCTCGTCGTATTTCCATACGAGACGCTCTCCCACCTGTCGCATTCTCTCACTGCTTTCTAAAATTTCCTAACCGAAAGTCCTAAGTTCTTGTACGTTTTCTACACTCATTGGGGGTGCAGGTTCTAGGACTGGGTTTGGAATCTGGGGTGCGGGTTCCTGGTACGGGGCCTGGTATGGGTAGGGATTCTCTAAGATCTCCCTAATATAGGCATCACTAACATTATAGGGATCTTGAGGATCTAACCCTGGGTAGGCTCCTAAGTTGGGTATTGACACATTTTCCTGTATTGGGTTTTGTTGCACATAGTCCCTAACATCGTCCTACCAGGGGTCGTAATTGTTTGGGTCTAGGGGATTTGGTGCAGGTACCCTAGGTATCTCCTCCGGGTTGAAATCATGCATTTCTACTTGATTTCCAAGGTTTTCTATCTCCATGGGTTGATCAGGAATCGGTGGTTGTGGTTGAGGTGCTAGCATTTGCTCCAGGTTTGGGTCAGCTGCAGTGGTTACTAAAATGTGGATATTAGCTATACCCCTATTGAGCATATCCTGGGCATAGGCATCGGTTTCTCTTTTAGCTGCGGCTAACACTCGCTGTTCCTGCAACTTTTTCATACGCTTTCTACGCTCGTGTGCTCCCCTACTGAACCATCCCCTCTTTTTCTGAGGTAATGGCTCTTCAGATTGAGCCTTAAACACAAAGATTCCTTCTTCCGTATCAGTAGAGTACCCTGAGAGGGCAGGCTGAGAAGAGGAGGTGCCTTCGCTCCTAGGCGAACCAGACAATTGACGGTACACGTCAGATGGTCCTTAGTCGCTCATACTATAAACTAACAGGTAGTCAGATAACACATAACAAGAAGATACAATTATGCACGTATTTCCGTAATTTATTTCCTAACACTTTGAATTTTGATGTCAGCGGAACACTTCTGTGGCTGAATCAGTGGCATAGCTCTGATACCACCTTCTGTCACAACCCCCGATCCCTACTTCCCGGGAACAGGCGGCCGCGAGCCAGTTTTGGTGGTATCACGTTATTTATTCATTTTTGGCAGCGGAAATTTTCATCAGGACCGTAGTTAGGAAATATGTTACCAGAGTAAACCACCACATTTTATAACATTAAACACATGGGTAAAACCCAAGTTTTCAGTATACACACTTTTATTGGAATAAATCCTATTTTATTTAACAAAACATCTATTTTATTCTTAGGTAACTTTATTGCCACTTTTCCAAGCCTTCAGTGCTGTCCAGCTAGCTTTTATTTGGCTATCACATATTGTTACCTGAAACGCGTTTTAAAAAGGTTTTGTCAGTGGGAAATACTGGTGAGTGAATCCCAGTTACCATTTTCACAGTGTACAGTATTGAGGGCGCATCCGCAATTACATTTGTTTACAAGTAATACCAATTAACATCCATGGTACTGTCATCTGACTTATGGTCATGTTACTCCTCTCCCCAGGTGGTAACAAATTTTGTATACAAAACCCCAAATATACCATCATAATTGTATCCTTACAAATACTCAATAACTGTCTTTCGCATGGAGAAATATTTAAGGTTTTGTAAAAACAATTAACAAAAAGTTTACAAAAAGTGGATCAACTCACATTGCTGTTTTAGGGTTTTTCAGTAAGGATTTCCTGGGAATAATCTATAAATTACACAAATGCACGTGTGTTAGTATAATAACCCATTTTAACATTAGTAATACCCTCCCCGAGACGGCATTCCAACGACTATGTCGGGCAGAACCACGACAGCCGTTACGGAACCCTAGATCAATCGGGCAGAGTATCTAATACGTCTCCAGGGGTTATAATACTTACATCGTAGTAGAACCTCGCTATTTTAGGGGGTATAATACCCAACTATAATAACTCTTCTATAGAAATTGAGATTGAGAATTGAATTGTGAACGACGGAAAGTGAAACCCGATGGCCTTCTTATATAGTGCTGAAATCTGGTCTCCACACGGCCCGTGTAAAGAACAGACAGGGCTTACGCGGCCCGCGTTAAAGCTGGGTCAACGCGTAGCTTGTCCCGGTCATGCTCTAGCCTTGCCACGATGATGACACGTGTCATCACCGGGTTGCACCACCAATTGAGACCCTCGCGGCCCGCGTTAACTTAATGGAGGTCTTACGCGGCCCGCCTGAACTTAAAAAGTCAAACGGAGTCAGGTGCTGGCCCTTATACCGCCCGCGTAAAAGCTTGGGGTGGGTCTACGCGGCCCACCTCAGCTTAATTTTTATTATTTTTAATTAATTTTATATGTTATAATCTATTTTGGGCTCGGTTTTCACATACGGGACATAATATGATACATATTGGGACATTTTAAGATATATATTAGGGTGTCGGAACTATTATGAGGGTGTTGGTTTTACCGAGGGTTGTTACATCCTTCTTCTTGGTTTGACACAAGAATAGGATTATCTACTGATTTGAACAGTTTTTGGAGGTTTTCAATCTGTTGTTCAAGCTTCATCATTTGTTCATGCTTCTTTGAAGTGCCTGAAACAGTTATCTTTCTTTTCTTCAGCCTTTCATAGGCTTCATCAGTATGCTGCTTTGACCATTTTGATATGGCATTGGCAGTGTCCACTTTTGCCTCAACCAGCTCTTGTTTCTTTCTTTTGTACTCAGTTGTTAGGTCAGCGATGAGCTTTTTGTATTTGCTCCAATTTGGAGCATTTTTCTTCTTTCTAGGATTGGTCTTGATTCTATCAGTCCTATCAGCCTCATGCTTTAAAGCCACTATTGGCCATTCTTCAAATTGGTTTTCTTCAGCAGGATAAATTTTTTCTTGCATGATGTATGCAAGAAGTTTTCTTCTCATCTCTTTTCGTTGACCTGCCTTTTCTTTGCTCAGCTCTTGTGCAAAATCTTTTATCTGTTTGACTTTTGTGAGCAGAAATTCCAATCTTTTAGCAATGGCTTCATCACTTTGACCTTCACATTCAACCTTGGCTCTTATCTTAGCTTGTCTTGCTTTGAGCTCAAGGTATTCATCCATGTCTTCTGGGACTATGAAGCCAACGAGTGAAGGAAATCTTCTGTTTGAAGGATCATCATCAGTGTAGAACTGCCTCATCTCATTTTTGATAGCTTCTAGTTCCAGTGGATATTTTGCAGCAATGGGATCATATTTGTCCTCATTTGCCTGAGTAAGTTTTCTTTTTCTGGTATAGAGCTTTGCTGGTTGTGATGTGGGAATGGTGAGAGCAGTGGTGGATGGTTGACTAACGGTGGTTGAAACAACTGGTGTTCCAACCGCTGTTGTCATTACAACTACTAATGTATCAGCAGATGTCTTCTGCTTTTGAGCAGGGGTTATGATGGCAGTGGTTTGAGTGGTGATGAGTGATTGACTAACAGTAGTTGAAACAACTGGTGTTTCAACCACTGTTGTCATTACAGCAGATGTTGTAACATCTGCTGTCTTCTGCTTTTTGGCAGCAGGTGATGATGGGGTGGCTGTTTTTTATGGTGAATTTGTTGTTGGTGGAGCAGTGGTTATGGTGGTGTGTAGTGATGTGGTGTGTGTTGATACAGTAGCTTTGGTTTGGCTATTTTCTGGCTCAATAAAGATGCCATCATCAATTCCTTTCTTCTTCCACTTGATCTTCTCCCCCTTTTTGGCATTATCTGGGAAGGGTTCATTCATGAAGAGGACAGTGGGAGGAACTTTTCCAGAGGCACTTTGGATATGAGCCTTGATAGCTTTAATATCTGCCTGATTATCTTTAAATCTTGACTCCACCATATTTGTCAGCTTTTGTAAATGTATAGCATGCTGTTGATCAGCCATCTGCTTTTGTCTTTCCAGCAGTGGTTGGAACATGGTCCATAACTCATTTGCAGCAGGTGCCGGTCGAGCAGGTGCTTGAGCTGGAGCAGCAGTGGATTGGGCTTTCTGAGCTTTTAACAGCTGCTGCACCATATCCTTTATTTCAGCAACTGAGGTTTCCAGGTTTTCAACCCTGCCCGTCAATTCCTGATATTTTGAATCATCACCCAAGTTAATGGGATCATCTGAATCCCCACCAGCAGTGGTTGTACCAATGTGTGACTTAGGGACTGAATCCCAAAAATCATTCATTGATGCCCCTTGTTCTTGGTACTGGGGACTTCTTTCTTCAGCACTTGATAGCCTTTTAAGAGTACCGGTGGGCAAAACAACCTCACTGGTGGTTCTCAGAGGTGCTATTGAAGAAATTGCCTTCAAGGGAGTCTTATGAATGAAACCACTGTCCAAATGTAAACCAGTGGGTTCAACATTTGTAGTGGCTGCTCCACTTGAACTACTGACAGGAGTTACTTGTAACTCCTGCAGTGTAACCTCCTCAGTTGTTACTGGGATAACAGAGATATCAACATCAGACCCAGTCACTTGTGGGAGTATACTCTCGGTGATAGGTGTTTGAGAGGAACTGTTTTGTGTCTGAGTAATACCAATTGTATGCAACAAGGGTATTATGGATGATGGTACTGTAGGGGGTGAGGGTAAAGGAGTTGAAAGAGACATGTCCTTGGGATCAGGACTGTGGAAGATGGATCCGAGTGGGTCCAGAGCTTCATATTGTAGGGTCCCTGTGTTTACAACCTGATCCTTTTGTGAGGATGCAGGAGGAGTTTGAGGTAAGGGTGGAGATCTTTCTTCCAACTACTGTGAGGAAGTAGCAGCAGTGGTTATTGGTGACATTTGTGTTGTCACGGGCATTTGCTCTGGGATCTCATCTTCCAGGGGTGCCTTTGTTTTGGGTTTGGGGGGCTTTCTGGATGTTTTCTTTTTGGTCTTTTTGGTGGGTGCAGGTGTGGGTTTCAAAACAGTGGGTGTGCTGCTTTGATCACCTGGAGCAGTGGGCTCAGCAGCCGATATCTGAGGAGCAGTTTCATCTGCTAAATTCTGCTCGGGTACCTCTGCTTTTGTTTTTATAGGTGCCAACATTCTAGAGAATGTTTCAGGCGTTAAACAGTTTATTTTAAAAGAAGCACCTTGTTTGGGCAATTCTGCATCTTCCTTTTCAAATTTTTGTTCAAAATAATAGCTTAAAAACCTTGGAAAGAGCAGAAATGCTTTGCTATCAACATTTTTTACTAAATCATCAAAAATCTCCTGGGAATAATTAAAATTTTCATTGTTTAAAATTGCATATCCCAGGCATTGAATTTTTGATGTTATTTCATTAAAAGAAGTTGTTTTATTAGATACACACATCAACAGAGTGTGAAATAAAACCCTTGGTGCAGAAGGGAAGAAACCTTTTTGTAAGGTGTCCCTTTTTGGTTGCTCTGCATAACCCCTATTTGTGAAATCCTTTTTCAACTCAGTTTTAGAAAACGAGGTTTTACCTTTCAGATCATTGAGTTTGAAGACTTTTGAAATAGATTGTGGAGAGATTTGAATCTTTTTACCCTGTATCGAGGAGTTGATGGTTGTGACAGTGTCTCCTTGTTTTTCAAGGGTGGCATTGTTCCAGAACTCTCTCTGGGTTTGTAGATAGATGGGAGCGTCTGCTGTTAACAAAGCTTTATACTTTGATGCAGATAAGGTGTCAATGATGGAGTCGAAGGTGTTGTCGGTTATGGGTTTTGTGAGTATACCCAAATAGTTGTGAGGGGATTTGCCACGAATTTCTGTGGTTTCAGCGGCCATTTGAGTGGCGTCAGTGGGAGCGGAGGAAGAAGACGGTTTTGATTTTGATTTTGACTTTGATTTCGTCATTTTTGATGAAGAAGATCGAAAAATGTTTTTGGAGTTATGAGAGGGAAACTGCTTTGTGAAGAGAATGTTTGGAATTCAATTCGACAGTGAAACCCTGTTTGGGGTTTTGATCAGGGTTTTATTTAGGGAAAAAGGAAATACTGACGTGGCAGCGGTTATAATGATCTGACGGCTAAGAACTGACCACGTGCCAACCCCTGATGGAAGAGTAAATAATGGAGGACAGTTGTTTTGGTGGCCACTGATGAAACAAGCATCAGTGGTTACAACGGTAATAAATGAGGCAGTGGGTGATTTTTACCATCAGTGGATGCTTTTACAACATCAGTGGATAGCATATCAGTGGATAAAACACTGATTTTGAACAACAATGCTTATCAGAGAAAAATGAGAACAGAGGTTGACTTTCAGCAGTGGACAGACATTAGAGAGGAGATGTTTGAGGCATAATCAGTAGTTTTAAGGAAAAACAGTGGTAGACAACAAAATGAAGACCATTAGTATAACAACTGTTAGTGCAGCAGTGTTTCAACTTTTGACAAATAATTTTAGTATCTGCATGTTCAGATGTGGGGATTGATTTTGTCTTGTGTGAGCCCAATATCATGTCCAACATCTGTTATTCTGCAGAAATGCTTAATCTTAACTACATTTTTAGATGTAGATTATCAAGTTTAATTTATCAGCAGTTTTTCTTAGGAAATTATGTTCTAGGTTTGCCACATGTTCACTATTTACTGACAGTGGTTTAGCATCCCAGATGATGAAGACTTTTCTACTAAGGCTACTCATTTTGTGTCTAATTATTTGAACTAGAACATGAGTATCTCAGCAGTTCAAAATCAATTTGCAATCAATTTTTGATCTGTGATAAACAAACTTGAGCTTAACATGACCTTGACCTGTGTACTATTTCCTTTTGATCAGTTTTAGGAATAGTAATTTCACACAAAAATAAAAAAATTACATCCTGACCAGAGATTAACTTTTTACTATCAAAAATGAGTAAAAGTACAAAATATATTATAAAAAATAATATATCTGGTTTTATTCTGAGAAAACTTCTGAAATTTTTTTTTTGAAAATAACATCAAAAGGATCTGGTAACTTTCCAAATAAGCTCATGATCATATCATTCTCAAGTTATTATGACCACTGTTTAGGATCATTTTCTTGTCAATTGATTGTTAATTCTTCTTTTAAGGTCAATCACTGGAGATGCCATTGTTACCTGAACAATTCCTGTATTGATGAATGCACACAGTTGCATGATGACCATTGTTTGCCCAACTTTGGACTCATAAGTGTTTTATGTTTATACTCTTTTTCTTTTGGCTTCAAAAGTTTTGAGATAAACACACTTTTGAGTTTTGTTCATTTTCTTCTTCCCTTTTTACCCTTCCCATTCATAAGTACAGAAATACTTACTGGGAGATCTTATTTAAGAAAAGCTTAGTCCATAATCATTTTGCAGTAATGTTTTGAGAGATCTGGCCACATTTGTACATGTTTTATTACCAATTCTCACATTACGTATGATTTGGACTGTTTTAACCCCAGATTTTCTTAATGTGTTTTGACAGTGTTGATTTGGTCCTTTTGAGGATTCTCAACCTGCCTTTTAACATATAAGATTTCATGACTAAAGTTTTATTTTCCTCTTTCTAAGTCAGCAAAACACTAATGTTTATATGAACATAGGTTTTGTTAATCTGAGGTTCATACTTTAGCATAAAACATGATGAAATCATCACAAATTCCATAACAACAGTTGAAATTAATTTTGAATGAAGATAGTCATACCATAGTTACCAGACAAGTTTCCAGATCTGGAAACTCTGAGTGATTTGTGTATGACATCACTAGTTGTTTGAGATTTGTGAATCTTATGACATCTTGGTTGTTTTACAGAGTATCTGATTTATCATTTTGAACATGATTTCTCGTTGCTCTGTTTTTCAACTAAATACAATCAACCTTAGTATCAATGAATTTTGAGCTGAACTATTATGTCAAATTGATTGTTAGATCGAATTTGACTGTCCAGGCTCTGATACCAATTGTTAGGATCGGAAGCTGTCATGATTGTGCTTGTTTGTATAAATTTTACAAATCAATGAATATAAAATAAGATTAAGTGCAGCGGAAATGAAAAACAAAGTTTGTAAACACAATCAAGAGAGAAAATAGTCTAGTAAACAAATGCTTCATATTAAGTTGAATGATTCTATTACAAATCAAATGATTACAAGCATGCTTACAGAACTAAGCTCCCCCTCAGCCTGATACTTCAAGGTTGGTTGCACAAGATGAAATGATTGGACTGGAGAGGAAGAATCTACTCAGTCAATCAAATGTAACAGTACAGGGTACTGCTCCATTTATAGGCAAACAAAACCACTGAGGCATCTCAGCTGACGTCACCATGATAGTGACATCTAACAACCTAACAACCTATAAACACTGTTCTATACAAACTACTGATGTTTAACAACTGATTATAAGTACAATACATAACAAAAGAAAACTACTGCTTCACGTTCCTCTGTTGTAGCCTGAGCACTGATGTTGAGCATCAGTGCTTTCTTCAAAGGTGATCAGTCCTTGAATGAGCAGTGCTTGTGTCTTCAGCAGTACTTAGGAAACGACAGTAGATAGAGCAACAGTGTTTGTCTTCAGCAGTCTTTAGAGTTTCATCAGTGTTTGGTTCACCAGTTGTTATAGTGAGCAGTACTTAAGATCTATCAACTGTTGGATAACCACTGTCAAGGGGAAAGCTTAGTGTAAACAGCTGCTTATTTTGAATCCACTGTTGTGATCCGGTTTTGGCTTTCATTATCTGTTCCTCTGGTAGGGTTCAATCCCAACACAAACTTTATTGAGAACAAAACCGAATCTCCAAGAAACGACGTTTGCCATATGTGGTTTTTGAACTTTTTGGCGTTATAAATTGGATAGTATTTAGTAAAATATGGCGTTTGTTTTTGGTGTGATCAATGGAAGGTCCAAAGACGTTGTTTATATAAGATGTTTTTGGCGCGTAGCTTAGGTGGGAATTTGTTATAATAAATGTTAGTAATAAAGTTTCCGTCGTTTCAGATATTGTTTGTGGTTACTGTTTGTTCAGCTTTATCTGTTAAGGATGTTAGGCGTCCCATGATTAAGTTTGGGGTTTTGTATGATTGGCGTTTTAAATAAAGATGACAAAATACAACTAATTAACTTTTGTAAGGCAAAATAATGTTATGGCGTTTTAGATAAAGAAGACAAAATACAACTAATTAACTTTTGGTGTTTGGCGTTTGTGGCATTTTGGCTTTTTATATCTAATTAGAGAAATAAAGTTTTTTATTAACGGAAAAGTACCTAACAAAGCATAGAAAATGACACAAAAAAAGAAAAGAAGCAATTAAAACTCCTTGTTAGAAGTGATTTCGTTTGAGAAGTATTCATCGCTCCCATCGTCTTCTTCTTCGGATTCTTCATCCAAATCTTCACTTTCATCGGTCTCTTCTTCTTGAAGATTTTGAAACATCCATGTGAACATGTCATGCAGCAACGCCAATTTTACTGCCATATCTGTGTTCAAACACGTTGCGTTGTTTAACTCCTCTAAGAACCCAAGACCCTATTTGGTCATGATGTTTTCAAGCGTGTAGTCTTCCTGCTCCCCGTTGTCACATATAACAGTCACCATGTTAGTGTCTTCATCAAAACACCATGATTGGATGACTGGGTCCACATTTGGATTTGCATTGTTCGATCTAAATTTTCTGGATAATCTTCGTATAACCATCTGTGTTTTCTCACAAAGGTCATCAAGAGGAACGCCAAGTGCTAGGATCCCCCTCTGTACTTCTTCGTCCAAGTTCATTATGGCTTTGATGGTTTTCACAAACACTCTTCTTTTGTTGTCAAAGAGGATTACGAATCTATTGATTCTAGTTTTGAATCTCCATGAAACAATGTTTGCCATTTTTCCTCTTTCGGATTTTTTTTTTTTGAAATTTGGCGTTTTGGTTAAAGATGACGTTTTTTAGTATGGTCATTGGAGGGGATGGCAACGTCGTTTATATAATGATGTTTTGCGCGTAGTTTAGGAGGGAATTTTTTATGATAAATGTTAGTAATAAAGTTTCAGAGTTACTGTTTGTTCACCTCTATCTGTTAAAGCTGCAACGCGTTTCATCATTAAGCTTGGCGTTTTGTATGAAGGCTTTTTAGATAAATATGGCGTTTGATCTGGAAGGGACTGATGTGTATGACTCTTTTAATGGCGTTTTGCTCATGAGTGTGGCGTTTTGTATTACAGCAGTAAAAAGACTCTTTTACCCTTAATGATGCTCATCCACGTAATAAGTTGATGTTATTTACGAAAACGCCACAACACCAATCTAATCCATAAATTGTTTTGATCCAACGGATGAGGGGCGTTTTCACCATTTTCACACTTATAGGCGTTTTCCCTAAATCCTGCCCCTATATATATATGTATATATATATATATATATATATATATATATATATATATATACATAGGATACGGATCCGTTAGGAACCACCCCTTATTGAGAGAACCATGAGAACTAATGTGAACACAACCAAAAATAGCTAAAATAAAATAAAAACACACAAAAATAATTTTTTTATAAACATAACCACTTCTAACTGGCGCTTTCTCAAGTTTACTATCAAACATAACTTCAGAACCATCTTCTTCAACATTCTCATATTCCTCATTTTTTGATTCCTCATTTTCTTCATATATATTTTCATCATTCACATTTTCTTCAACAATCGGGGCATCACCACCTTGATTATCATTAAAGGGTTATCTTGATCATCATCACCCTGATTCACCTGTGGGGGGTCCACATTTTCTGTATCTGGATCATTGTTATCATGGAGAGTTATCGTTTTAAAACGGTTGGTAGTTCTCAGCAATCAATTGCCCAAACAAACGTTTAGTTTTAGGATTTCTATCTCTTCCGTGGTATGAATTCATTCTTGATAAAGTAACATCATTCGTGTGATCGAATACCATCTTATCAGCATCAACATTATGTAAGTTTAGATGTTGAACATTAAAACATCATTTGTAAGAATCTTGGATACATCAAGCAAGAACTTCTTATTCTACTTCGCTTTCTTTTCCAAATTCTCTTTTGTATGTAGAAACAACATCTTTAAGAAGTTAAACCGAATGTTTAAGGTCAAAGCAACCATAGCAGATATTAACGTATCGAGTGCCACATCATATCCCGACTTCCTTAGCCCTAAACAACGTATGATAACATGCAAGAAGTGTTTCCACTACTAAAATGATAGATTTGCTTTGTTCAAATAGATTCTGTGACATCACAGTCATATTTAATTTCCCAGTTCTCGATCGGCATAAAAACTAGATAATCTAACTGTATTCGACCAAGTATCTTAAGTCCAATCCCACATAAGCACAAATGGTATGCTTCTTATGCTTACCAAGAGCAGCCATACCTGAGAACGCTCACAAAACACCCCACGTGAATTCCAAATGTTAAAACACATTTAACAAAATTTAAAAACACCATTTTGCCCTCATTTGCTAAAACAAATTAGACGAATGAACACATTTGTGCAATCTCGGTTAGCGAATGATGTTGGTTTATCAAGCTTTATCACAAACACACAAACTCACAGATATATTTTGAAGACTCGATAATTCATTCAACCTATGCAAAAGTTTAAATAGGGAAACAAAAACAACAAAAAAAAAGAACATGGGGTGAAACAACTTTACCACTAACTTAGCTAATGACTCCTAAACAAACGCAAAACAAACCCACGAAAACCAATAAAACTGAAATAACCTAAGTTAAATAAAAACTTAATGACCCATGTTCATTTACCACTAGCTGACCCATAACTCCATCTTCTATTTAATCCCACGTGCTTTGCCTTGCTCCAATATCCCCCCTCAAGTCAAAGTTCCATAACTCTGAGTCTCGAACGCAAATAGTAGAATTGTTCCTTTCCCAAAGCCTTGGTTAGTATATCAGCAACCTGCTCTTCATTAGCACAAAACTTCAGCTCCACTTTCTTTTCTTAAACTAGGTCCCTGATGTAGTGAAACCGTATGTCGATATGTTTGCTGCGACTATGGTAGGCTTGGTTATTGGTCAAAAAGGTGGCTGACATGTTGTCACACCAAATCACAGTTGGATCATCTTATCTATACCCCAACTCTTCTAACAATTTCCTCAACCACATATCCTGACACGCTGCAGAATTAGCTGCTATATACTCTGATTCACAAGTAGACAAAGCCACAACTGGTTGTTTCTTTGAACACCATGAAATTTCTCCCGACCCAGTTGAGAACATGTTGGCTGAGATGCTCTTACGATCTTCAAACAAACTGCCCCAGTCACTGTCGGTGTACCCTTCAAGTTTCAGCTCCTATTTTCTTCCATACCATATGCCATAGCCCACGGTTCCAGCTACATACCGAAGGATTCTCTTTGCTGCTCCAAGATGAATTGCGGTTGGCGTGCATGAACCTGGAAATGACACTCATAGAAAATGCAATGTCTGGTCTCGTGTGAGTAAGATAAATCAGACCACCCACAAGACTATGAAACTGTTTTTCATCAACCAAAGCACTGCCATCATTAAGCTGAAACTTGTCATTGGAATTCATAGGCATAGAGACACTTACACTTACTTATTCCAAACTTTTGAAGAACATCTTGGGCATATTTTCTCTGTGTAATAAACAATCCATCAACCCTTTTTATAACTTCTAAACCCCAAAAATACTTCAGCTCACCTATATCAGTTATCTCAAACTCACCAACCATTTTAAATTTAAACTCCTTTACCAATTCACTAGAAGAACTTGTGTATATTATATCATCTACATAAAGGCATATTATTATAAGATCAGTACCTGAGCCCTTCTTAACATACAGAGTTGGTTCGTTTTTTGATCTTTCATAGCCATGTTTCTAAAAATAAGCCATCTTTGTGAAGCTTGTACACCTTTCTTTCCTCACCATGAACCTCAAACCCAGGCGGTTGAGAAACGTATACCTCCTCGAGCAAAGATCCATTCAAGAATGCCGATTTTACATCAAACTGATGTACTTTCCACCCTTCTTGCGCTGCAATAGATAAGACTAGCCTGATTGTTTCGAACCGAGCCACCGGTGAGAACGTTTCCTCGAAATCAATTCCATACTCTTGACTATAACCCTTGGCAACAAGTCTCGCCTTGTAGTTTAAGATCTAACCATCCGGTCCCACCTTAGTCTTGTAGACCCACTTAAGCCCAATAGCATTCTTGTCTTTCGGAAGTTCTGTTAAGGACCAGGTGCCGTGTCTCTCAAGAGCTTGAAGCTCTTCTTTCATTGCACTCAACCATTCAGCATACTTAATCGCTTCTGAAAACGACTCTGGTTCAACCAGAGAGAGTGCAAGCTGGCAGGTTTCATCAACATCAAGTATTGGCAAGGTACAATCATAAATATCAGCAATAGACTGTATTTTAGGAGTCCCTTTTTCTGAACTACTTGACCCGACTTCCTCAGTGGAACTATCATCAGAACTGTTGATTGGACTTTGCTGATTTTCAGCAGATTCTGACCTGTTTTCATGTGGGTATTCTTCCTGCTCATCACAATCTTGAAGCACAACAGGTTGCTCATTGGTAGCAACATTAGTATCCCACGTAGCTTGTTCATCAAACACCACATCTCGACACGTTGTAATGAGGTTCTTCGCTGGATTGTACAACCTGTATGCTTTAGAATGAGTGCAGTAGCCAACAAAAATACACTTGTTTGATTTTGTATCAAGTTTCTTCCTTTGTTGAGCAGGCTTTAAGCCATATGCGACACACCCAAACACCCTTAAATGACTCACTGATGGTTTGTACCCATGCCAAGCTTCGAAAGGTATCTTGTCTTCAACTGCTTTAGTAGGTGCACGATTAAGCAAGTACACCGCCGTAGCTACAGCTTCTCCCCAAAACTGGTTACCCATACCCTTTGCTTTTAACATGCACCTGGCCATTTCAACAATAGTCCTATTCTTCCTTTCGGCGACCCTGTTTTGCTCCGGAGTGTAGGGAGCTGTGAGTTCCCGATGTATACCTTGTTGTTCATAAAAACTATTAAAATCATTTGAACAAAATTCTCCTCCCCGATCTGTGCGGAGAGTCTTAAGTAATTTCGCAGATTCCCTTTCAGCCTTTGCCTTAAAAAATGAATTTTTCAAAACTTTCTGATTTCTTTGTCAAGAAATACACCCAGCTCATACGAGTGTAATCGTCAATTATCAGGAAAAAATAAAGGTTTCCTCCAAGTGACGGTGTAGACATTGGCCCACACAAGTCCGCATGGATGAGCTGCAGCGTCTGACTTGATCTCCAAGCAGGAATAGGAAAAGATCGCCTAACTTGTTTCCCATAGATACAACCTTCACATTATGCAAGGGACCTGATTCGAGGCAGCCCTGCTACAAGTTCCTTATCACTCAATGTTCGAAGGTTGTTCTCATTCAGATGATCATATCGTTGGTGCCAAAGAGACGGGTCATCTGATATGATTGCAGCCAAGGAAGTTGCATGGTGTTGAGTGACATTGAAAGGAAAAACATTATTAGCACTCATCATAACTTTGCACATCCGTTCACCTGTTCTTTTGTTTGTAACTGTACATGCATCTCCATCAAACACAAGCCTATAACCTGCTCTCATCATCTAGCCAACACTCAGCAAATTGTACCCTAGGGAAGGAGCGAATTGTACGTCAGATAAAGACTTGGTGACACCAGGTGACACCTCGAGTTTAACACTCCTTTCTCCTTCAACTTGGATGCTTTTCCCATTACCCATCTTAACTGAAACCTTCTTTGTTTCATCTAATCTCTGAAACAACTCTTGTTGTCTAGTCATATGATTCGAACACCCACTGTCTAGATACCACACCTTGCTCACTTGGCTTCTACCTCGTCCTTCGGCCATAAAGACTTTGCTTTCTCCTTCATCCAAACCTTCATCATCTTGCATGACCATGAAAAGCTAATTCTCTTCTTCCTCCACACCTTCATTGTTTAGAACTGCATGAGCTTGCGGCTCATCCCAACAATCAGCGTTCACATGTCCGTAGCGGTTACAATTGTAGCATTGAATACTACTTCTGCCTCTACCATACGGTCTGCTACGTCCACGTCCACGAAAATTTCCTCGTCCTCTACCCCGGATTGGCATATGAGTTTCATCAACCTTAGCCAGAAATGCATGTTCCTCTTTAACAACATCATTGTGACAACTCGAATTTCCAAGATCTCTATTTCGCATTTATTGCACGTTCATTTATTGTTTAGTTGTTTATTTGCACAATTAGTTTGCTGCGAAACTGTGATGTCTTGGATACAATGAAGTATATTGTGTGATTTTGCATGGTTATGTGTTACTTGTGAAAGTTTGACAAAATAATGGAATGTGGTGATGAAACTGTAATAAATAATGCTTAAGGGTGTTTAGGGTTAATAGTGAAACTTTAACAACTCATAACCCTAATCTCCTTCCCTAATCATTCACTAATCATCACACAAGAATCAAAACACGTACCCTCATATTCTCTAATCCTCTCTACAACCATCTTCTCATCATTGTTGGATTCACAAGTTCTTTTGCATCAAGTTTGATTACCAATCCATCTAGAATCAAATCCAGGTAATTGTTTAATCATTGTTTGTGATAAATTGTTGATTGATTGATGGATGTAAACCCTAGTTCTTTATATAATATTCTGTGGTTTTTGATTTGATTCTAATTATGATGATAATGATATTGAATAGTGGTTTAATCGATTGCCTGATGTTTTAGATGTATGATATGTCAAAACCTATTGTTGGTTGATTTGGTAGTGCACTGAGAATGTATGAATTAGGGTTTTGGGATCGTATGAATGCTAGAACGTAACTGATTGGATCCTATTGATTCTGTGAAATGTTTGGAATTCACGTATGATGATTGTCTGAGTTCTTGCTTGATTATGTTGTCCGAGCTTTATAGCATAAAGTCTGTTCCGAGTTTCTTTGGCTTAAAAGCATGTATGTCCGAGTTTTATTATAATGTGAAGGTCCGATCTTTACCACAATGTGATGTCCGAATATTGTTAGCAAATAAGGTCCGAGTTTTTGTGACTATGATACATGAAATCCGACTTTTAATTATAAATGAAAGGTCCGAAGTTTATTATGAAACATAGGGTAGTCCGAACTTTAAACAACACAAAGAGGGGTCCGAGTTCTTATGTATTGATGTGGCCGACTTTCAACAACTAACAAAGGTCCGACTTTCAACAACTCATGTATGTCCGAGTTTTTCATGGGCAGCCCTAGTCCGAGTTTGTTGAGGAGCCATCACTTGTCCGACCTTGTTGGGCTCAAAGTGGTCCGAGTTTGAGGAGGGGGCTACCCCCCTCATGTCCGACTTTTAATCCCTAAACCCCCCTCATGGTCCGACTTTCAAACAGGGAACACCCCCCCCCCCCTTTCATCTTTCGTCCGAGCTTTTGTATATTATGATTGTATATGAGTTTTGATTTCATGTTAAGGGATTTAACTAGAAGGTAACTGTGTTACATTTATTAGATATGATCAATTTATGCACAACGTGTCTGAGTTACATGCTTTACAGTCCGAATTTCTTGAATGGTTAAGTGCATAGCCTTGTATGATGAACAACCTGCTACTGTATGCTACTGTCTGCTATGGTATGCGATTATGTGATACTGTCTAATAGGATGCTACATGTTACTGAATGATACTATATGTTACTGTGTGATACGATACCGTATGTTACTGTTTGAACACCGAAGAGTTGTAAACCCTAATTACACGTGAAACACTCACACCAAGTTTATGTGCAATGAACCTTAGGTCGTGAGTAACGGACTTAAACACTAGCTAACCCTAGAAGCAATAACATACCGAGCAAACCAAGGTGAGTTCACACCCTTACTAAGGCATGGGATTCCCAAGGGCTGGGGAATGGGATTGAAGGAATAAGGTTGAATAGATTCGTACTGACACGAATACTAGACTACCATACCATTGTCCTCGGTCGTGCAGGACACATACTTCTGCTACTCACTGCCCTCGGTTGTGCAGGACACATACTTCTGCTACTCACTGTCCTCGGTTGTGCAGGACACATACTTATGCTACTCACTGTCCTCGGTTGTGCAGGACACGTACTTATGCTATTCACTGTCCTCGGTTGTGCAGGACACATACTTACAATCTAAGTAGACTTATACTTACTACTATCCTCGGTTGTGAAGGATACTCATGTAAAACCTACGTGTATTTATACTTACTACTATCCTCGGTTGTGAAGGATACTTATGGTTACGAGTAGTCTAGTGGTTATACAACATGGGAAGCCCCCACCAATAGAACATACTATCGGCCCAGTAGAGCCACATATTACAAACGAACTTACTATTACGCATTTACTTTCTGTGAACTCGCTCAACTAGTTGTTGATCCTCTGTTACATGCCTTGCAGGTCGTTAGGTTCATGGAGCTTGCACAGGGAGGAGCTGGTCGTTGTGGGCTTGGATCGTGATTATCTTATTAAACACTTATGACATTTCGTACTTAATTACGATGGGTTTTGATTATACGCTTCCGCTAAACAATGATAACTTACTTATGTCTTGGAACACCTTTCATATGGATTTGGTTTGGTTTAATGGCAATTACTTTTACTATATGTATTGTTCTATATGATTGGTGGCTTGATCCTGGTCAGTCACGCTCCCAAGCGGTGATACTCCGCAGGTGGATTTTGGGGGTGTGACAGATTGGTATCAGAGCCATTGGTTATAAAGAACTTGGTTTTAATATGGGAAAACGTTTTTATTAAAACCAGACTATAACCAGAACAGTGCTCTCAACGATCCACAACGAGGCTTCGCTCCATGTGCAAGACTCAACATCCTAGGTAATAAGGTTTATGTTTATTGCCTACATGCTAGAATTGCATAGAACTTTGCTCGTAGTATGCTTAGATTACATTGCTCATTACTTGTTATTGCTTGAGAACACTTGTGTGCTTACACTCTTCTGTCATCGCACTATTCGCGAACCACTCTAACTTATGACACTTTTGCTATGAAGATCATGGCTGGACGTATTAACATGACACAAGCCCAGTTGACGGCTTTCGTTAATGAACAAGTTGCTGCGGCACTTGCAGCTGCTCAAGCAGGTAGTATACCCTGCAGTTTAGACTCACACTAGGATCTTTAGATCCTACATTAACTCTTGTGTTTAACCTTGTCCTATTCATACACAATAGGTCAACACGCTCAGCAGCCCGTCTGCACTTTCAAGAACTTTATGGATTGTCGTCCTAGCACATTTAGTGGCACTGAAGGAGCGGTTGGACTCCTCCACTGGTTTGAAAAGCTCGAGTCTGTGTTCGAGATGTGTGAATGCCCTGAGGCTCGTAGGGTCAAGTATGCCACTGGTACTTTGGAAGGAATTGCGTTAACTTGGTGGAACGCTCAAGTTCAGATCTTAGGGTTGGCAGCTGCTAACGCCAGACCCTGGAATGATTTCAAGGAACTGATCAAGAGGGAATACTGCACTAGAGAAGACATTCATAAGCTGGAAGACGAGCTGTATCATTTGAAAATGGTTGGGTCAGAGATCGAAGCTTATACTAAGCGGTCGAATGAGCTGGCCGTGCTATGCCCAACTATGGTGGACCCTCCAGTTAAGCGTATTGAGTTGTATCTCAAGGGTTTGGCGCCAGAAATTCAGAGCCATGTGACATCGGCTAATCTTGACAACATCCAGGCTATTCAACGCCTCGCTCGTCGCATCACAGATCAGGCAGTGGATCAGAACAAACTGCCTAAACGTATCAGCGCTACTGCTACCGCTACCACTGCTACTACACTTGCTACTCCCAGCGACAACAAGAGAAAATGGGATGGGGATTCTAGCAAGGGATCAGCTTCAGTTCAGTCACAAGTTCAGCAGCGAAAGACTGACAGTTATCAGAGTCCCAGTCAGCACTCTTCAGGTAGCCACAGACCGGGCGAATATCGAGGGAACCTCCCAAAGTGTAACAACTGCAACAGACACCACAGTGGTCAGTGTAACAAGGGTCGATGTCAAAGATGCCTCAAGATGGGTCATGAGGCCAAAGATTGTAGAAGCCCTCGGCCTGCGAACCAGAATCAGCAGCAGCCACAAGCGCAGCAGGATCAACAACAGGGCAACAAGGGTTGTTTTCATTGTGGTGCAGAAGGTCACTTCAAAAGGCACTGCCCTCAGCTGAACAGGAACCACAACAACAATAATCACAACAACCAGGGAGATGGCAATAACAACAACGGTGGAAACAACAACGGCAATGAAGCAAGGGGTCGTGCGTTTGTGTTGGGGCAAGGTGATGCCAGAAATGATCCCAACGTCGTTATGGGTAAGTTTCTTCTCGACGATATTTATGTTACTGTTTTGTTTGATTCGGGTGCGGATACGAGTTATATGTCTTTGAAAATGAGTAAATTGTTAAAACGTACACCAACACCCCTAAACACCAAACATGTCATAGAACTAGCAAATGGTAAGAGTGTAGAAGCCACGCATGTAGTCAAGGGTTGTAACATCGTTCTAGCGGGTCAGACCTTCTCGATAGATCTCATTCCTATAGTTCTGGGTAGTTTCGACATCGTCATCGGCATGGATTGGTTATCTAAGCAGCAGGCAGAGATTCTATGTAAGGAGAAAATCATTCGTATTCCTCGTTCGGGTAAGGAACCTCTCGAAGTTCAAGGCGACAAGAGTGGTGCAGTGGTTGGCATCATCTCTTTCCTGAAGGCTCAGAAATGTTTACGAAAGGGTCATTCGGCTATCTTGGCACTAGTTACTGATGCAGCTTCGAAAGAGAAAAGAATAGAGGATATTCCAGTTGTACGCGAATTTCCTCAGGTGTTTCCTGAAGACTTACTAGGTCTACCGCCTCATCGCCAGGTCGAGTTTCAAATCGAGCTAGCTCCAGGAGCAGCACCTATAGCTCGCGCACCGTATCGTTTAGCTCCAACTGAATTGGAGGAACTGTCAAAGCAACTACAAGAGCTCTTGGATAAGGGCTTCATTCGTCCAAGCTCTTCGCCTTGGGGAGCTCCAGTATTATTCGTGAAAAAGAAGGATGGCACTTTCAGGATGTGCATAGACTACCGCGAACTGAACAAGGTCACAGTGAAGAACCGTTATCCTCTTCCTCGTATCGACGACTTATTCGACCAGTTGCAAGGGTCGAGTTACTATTCCAAGATTGATCTAAGGTCTGGTTATCATCAGCTGAGAGTCCGGGATGAGGACGTCTCCAAGACAGCATTCAGAACTCGCTACGGCCATTACGAGTTTCTAGTCATGCCTTTCGGGCTTACGAACGCGCCTGCAGTTTTCATGGATCTTATGAACAGGGTGTGCAAACCCTATCTAGACAAGTTCGTCATCGTTTTCATCGACGACATTCTGATCTACTCCAAGAGTCAGGAGGAGCACGAGCAGCACTTACGTCTTATCTTGGAACTTCTTCGAAAGGAACAGCTGTACGCTAAGTTTTCAAAATGCGACTTCTGGCTTCGTGAAGTCCACTTCTTAGGCCATGTGGTGAACAGGGATGGGATTCATGTCGATCCATGTAACACCTCGAAAATTCCTGTCCATTAGAGTAAAGACACGTGTCATGTGTGACAGGCGTGTAAGAAGAACCGGATTAAATGAAGAGATATGTGGTAGGATTTCTAATAAGAAAAGGGGCGTCATGTTATTTAAAATACCTCTGAACGACCCAAGGGCGCCACGTTATTAAATCACCTCTGAGCGACCCGAAATTTTTATAAATCCCAAGATCCTTAAATCAATTAATGATCATCTCATATGATAACCGGTTGCTCTCAGATAAATAAAGTTACATCTTTATCAAGGACTTCGAAAATATAGGTTGTTACTACTCCTAATCTAAATAAAACTCTTGTAAATAAGAATTGTTATAGCTTGGCCAAGTAATTGAGAGTCCAAGACTCATTTTTGGAATCTCCGTCGATCTTACAAGTCCCATTATGATTTAAGTTTGAATGAGGAACATGTAAGAGGAAGTAGGGCATGCAATGGCTGGTCAAGGTGGCCCACATCTGCAAAAGAAAGTCTGATTTCGGAATGGTGGATTGCATGGTCAAGACTCAAAAGTTTTCAAACTATTGTCTTCTGGCCATCGCTTACGGACCGCAAGGCCCCTGGCTTACGGCCCGTAAGCAGGGTACCTGGGCATGTTCCGCAAGGATCGGTTACGGACCGCAAAGCCTTAGGCTTACGGTCCGTAAGGAAGGCACCTGAACCATGTTTCAGTAAAGTCGGTTACGGACCGTAACCCCTGTAGCATACGGTCCGCAAGAGGTCCTTACGGACCGTAAGGCCTCAAGCTTACGGTCCGTAAGACCGTCGCTGGCAGCAGCTTTTGGACAGCTGCCTGTTTAACCAGTTTAACCGACTCAAAACGTAAATTTGGGAATCTATGGGCTTGCTAGGCAGTAAATAGCTCCTTAGGGACACTTGGGATCATCCCTTTACTACCCTAGACTTGCTTGTCAAGATCTTGGAGCTCCTAGTTCACTATATAAAGAGCTTGTGTATGATCATTTGACACTTGCTCACTTGGAACATTGGTTCAAGACTCTCTGGAGCTTCTCTGGTCACCAACTCATTTTCTTAGGCTCTCTAATCCATCTTAGGACTCTTGTAAGTGTCCTTAACTTTCTTTAATCCTTTCTAGCTTAGCTAATTAAGTAAAAGTCAAACCGTCGTAATTAAGGTTTGACTTCGTGATTAAGCATAATGTGCTCTGTCAAATCACGAATTAAGGATACCTTTAGGAAGGTAATTAAGTGGGTAACAAACCCTTAAAAGGGTGTTTCCAGATTCCCACTCTAAGCATGTCAATTGTCGAGTCAAAGCTAATCATAAAAAGTCAACAGAATGCTTAATCTCAAATTAACGCATAATTAGCAGTAGGTTGCATGTAACCTGTTTGAACATTAATATAACTTGGTAATAAGTATAAGAACATGCTCCAACATGTTCAACTCGACAATTTTCTGTTTAGACCCGGTTCGGAACCGAAAGTCGCATAGTTTGACTTTCACTTTGACTTTCAGTTCTGACCCGTTTTAGTTAAGATTAAGATTGCCTTAGAGCTTCTTTTGGACCTAATAACATGTTATTATATCCTCCTATGATTATACAACATGGTTCATTAGATATCTTGTTCGTATGCATATTTCCGTTAAATGCCCATATGTTGACCATTATGCCCAAATGTCCAAAAATCATGATTTTTGAAAATATAAAAGGGTAGACAACTTAGTTACTGAAATATAAACTTGTCCCCAAAATTTGACATCAGTTTGAGGTCTAGATTAAGAGTTATGCTCATTAGCGTAATTAGAAGCCTTCTTAATGAATAATTAGCGTAATTAACGCATAACCTATTTAAACCCGAATTTTATATCAAAAATTTATACCCACTGTTATATAATAATATTTTGGGAATTTTAAAGATTTTTATTTATTTTTAGGATGAGCATAACTAGAGGTTTTAAGCTTAATTCGGCTTATGCCGATTTTGCCCTTTTGGCCATAAAATGAGTTTTACAAAACCTTTTGACCTCAAACCTTTTTCTACTGATTTATTATGTTAAATATGATATGTTGAGCCTTCTGGAAATATAAAAATATCAGCTTTTCTTTTAAAATCCGGAAATGGCTCCAAATCGCCTTTTTTGGCATTTTTACGACATAGTATATGTCGAAACTAGTTTTTACCTAAAAGATCTAATACCTACTGATATATTTAATAAAAATATATATTATAACAGTAGACTAAAGTTAAAAACTCAGTTTCCCCATTTTTACCCTTTTAGCCTATGTAAAATTACCAAAATGCCCTTATGAGGCGTAATTGGCGTTTAAAAACGTTTGGGGCATAATTGGACATACCTTACTGATATTGCAACATATTTGGTGCGTATAATCTCAAGAAACTTGCATATGATTTATATGGTTACTCGTTACGCACTTTCGCGTTCGGATCGGCTTATGTGACTAGTTCACGCATATTAGCCGAAACGGGTCAAATCATATCATCTTAGTCTCTAAATTCAGAATGTGTTTAGTTTACCCATATTATACAAGTATCCAAGCTTGTAGGGTCTAAATCACGTTCCGTCCCGGTTTTCGCATTCCTCGCGATTAAACCATATTTATTATTCGAAACTAACCGGTCTAGGCCTAGGCTATATTAAAGACCCGTTAGGATTCTAATAGGTTATTATAACCTTCGTTCCAGAATAGGAGCCCAGTAAAAGACACGTGCATTTTTGAAATTGTGGTTATACTTGCTCAGGTAAATACTTTTAACTTATTTTCCCTTATACGGGCTTGGGGGTACGGTATATAAAATACCGCTTGGTCGGGCAATTGACCCCAACTCATTAGTAGTTGGGTATTATCAATGTGACTCGTTTGAAAACTTGGTGTTGTTTGTTTTTACGCCTTTGGGAGCTTAATGACCATGTCCCGGATATCCTTGGCATCATTTTTGGCCACGACCTTGACACCCGGGTGTAGGCGTACATCCGGTATTATGTCCATATTATTAAGGTATAAACGTTGGCTTCCCGCCGCGGACTTATACTAGTGGTGTGTCATTTAACCTTAAACCCGACACGACTCGGGCGACTGAACGCACAACAAACATGTAAATCTTTTACAAGTTTAACTTTGATTAATTATTCCCAAGTTATAAAATGTTTTGTGCCTTATGCATTTAAAACCAAAATTTTCAAATGTTTTCAAAATGAGTCAGTTAAATTGTATTTACCAGTGCAAACTGACGTATTTTCCCCAAAAAGATTAAGTGCAGGTGCTATACGCAATAGGCTGGTTTCTCCTTAGCATCATAGAGTCTCGCAAGCTTTGGGATGCATTTATCTGTTGAACAATTTCCTTCTTTTATTTTCGATCCGCCTGTGGATCTATTTCGACTAAATTGTGATACTTGATATTACACTTAATGGTTGAAATAAATCTATTTTCATTTGCTTCCGCTGTGCATTATAATTTGTGTTGTTTGACAAATGATGATATCAACTACGTCACGATACTCCCCCACCGGGCCCACCGGTGACACGTGGAAATTAGGGGTGTGACAGGTTGGTATCAGAGCCAACACTGAGTGAATTAAACACTAGCCTTTTGTGTTTAATCTCAGTGCACAAATTGCACATTCTTCGAGTTCCGAGTCTAGACATCGAACATAGGACAAACTCTGTTTTGTTTTATTTTGAGTCTTTTATAATTATATTGTTGTGGTTATCTAAATATTGTATGCAGGTCATTATGCCACCCAGATTCCTTCGCGGTAGAGGCAAAGGACCCGTGACAGGTCATGATCACGAGGCCGGGCCTTCGCACCGGCGTACTCCATCTATCACTATGAGCACAAGCCCGCAAGAGCCATGGAGGCTCTATGTCGAACCCGGAAGGCGATCTGTATCCCTTAGCTCTTCACCTTCTTACCAACACTCTTTTGGGCCCCATTCAGAAAACGAGCCCAACAACCAGCCGCCAGCTTTCATAGCTTCGGGCATGTGTTATTGATTTCGGCAACGACTGGGAAAAGCATCTCCCTTTGGTGGAGTTTTCGTATAATAACAGTTATCACACCAGCATACAAGCCGCTCCATTCGAGGCATTGTATGGACGTAAATGCCAGTCACCTCTCTGTTGGGCAGGGGTGGGGGATAGTCAGATCACGGGTCCAGAGATTGTAGTTGACGCTACGGAAAAGATTGCACAGATACGACAACGCATGGCGGCAGCACGCGACCGTCAGAAAGCATACGCGGATAAGCGTAGGAAACCGTTGGAATTTCAGGTCGGGGACCGGGTTTTACTTAAAGTCTCACCCTGGAAGGGTGTGGTTCGTTTCGGCAAACGGGGCAAACTAAATCCGCGGTATGTCGGACCGTTCGAGATCATTGAGAAAATAGGCAAAGTGGCCTACAAGCTAAACCTACCAGCTGAACTCGGCGCAGTTCACAATGTATTTCACGTGTCGAATCTGAAGAAGTGCCTGTCAGATGAGACCCTCATAGTTCCTTTTAAGGAACTCACTATCGACGAGCGGTTGCAGTTCGTCGAGGAGCCAGTTGAAATCACGGACCGGGACGTTAAGGTCCTCAAACACAAGAGAATCCCTCTTGTTCGAGTTCGTTGGAACTCCCGACGTGGCCCAGAGTACACCTGGGAACGCGAAGACCAAATGAAAGAAAAGTACCCCCAGTTATTCGGAACAAATGCATCCACTACTGAGACTGAAGCCACTACTGCGGAATTTCGGAACGAAATTCCAAATCAACGGGGGGATGATGTGACACCCCAGAAAACCAGTGAACAATACAGCTTACCTAGCTTCCTCAGTAACCGCATGCTAAATTTTGGGACGAAATTTCTTTTAAGTTGGGGATAATGTGACAACTCGAATTTCCAAGATCTCTATTTCGCATTTATTGCACGTTCATTTATTGTTTAGTTGTTTATTTGCACAATTAGTTTGCTGCGAAACTGTGATGTCTTGGATACAATGAAGTGTATTGTGTGATTTTGCATGGTTATGTGTTACTTGTGAAAGGTTTGACAAAATAATGGAATGTGGTGATGAAACTGTAATAAATAATGCTTAAGGGTGTTTAGGGTTAATAGTGAAACTTTAACAACTCATAACCCTAATCTCCTTCCCTAATCATTCACTAATCATCACACAAGAATCAAAACACGTACCCTCATATTCTCTAATCCTCTCTACAACCATCTTCTCATCATTGTTGGATTCACAAGTTCTTTTGCATCAAGTTTGATTACCAATCCATCTAGAATCAAATCCAGGTAATTGTTTAATCATTGTTTGTGATAAATTGTTGATTGATTGATGGATGTAAACCCTAGTTCTTCATATAATATTCTGTGGTTTTTGATTTGATTCTGATTATGATGATAATGATATTGAATAGTGGTTTAATCGATTGCCTGATGTTTTAGATGTATGATATGTCAAAACCTATTGTTGGTTGATTTGGTAGTGCACTGAGAATGTATGAATTAGGGTTTTGGGATCGTATGAATGCTAGAACGTAACTGATTGGATCCTATTGATTCTGTGAAGTATTTGGAATTCACGTATGATGATTGTCTGAGTTCTTGCTTGATTATGTTGTCCGAGCTTTATAGCATAAAGTCTGTTCCGAGTTTCTTTGGCTTAAAAGCATGTATGTCCGAGTTTTATTATAATGTGAAGGTCCGATCTTTACCAGAATGTGATGTCCGAATATTGTTAGCAAATAAGGTCCGAGTTTTTGTGACTATGATACATGAAATCCGACTTTTAATTATAAATGAAAGGTCCGAAGTTTATTATGAAACATAGGGTAGTCCGAACTTTAAACAACACAAAGAGGGGTCCGAGTTCTTATGTATTGATCTGGCCGACTTTCAACAACTAACAAAGGTCCGACTTTCAACAACTCATGTATGTCCGAGTCTTTCATAGGCAGCCCTAGTCCGAGTTTATTGAGGAGCCATCACTTGTCCGACCTTGTTGGGCTCAAAGTGGTCCGAGTTTGAGGAGGGGGCTACCCCCCCTCATGTCCGACTTTTAATCCCTAAACCCCCCTCATGGTCCGACTTTCAAACAGGGAACACCCCCCCCCCCCCCTTTCATCTTTCGTCCGAGCTTTTGTATATTATGATTGTATATGAGTTTTGATTTCATGTTAAGGGATTTAACTAGAAGGTAACTGTGTTACATTTATTAGATATGATCAATTTATGCACAACGTGTCTGAGTTACATGCTTTACAGTCCGAATTTCTTGAATGGTTAAGTGCATAGCCTTGTATGATGAACAACCTGCTACTGTATGCTACTGTCTGCTATGGTATGCGATTATGTGATACTGTCTAATAGGATGCTACATGTTACTGAATGATACTATATGTTACTGTGTGATACGATACCGTATGTTACTGTTTGAACACCGAAGAGTTGTAAACCCTAATTACACGTGAAACACTCACACCAAGTTTATGTGCAATGAACCTTAGGTCGTGAGTAACGGACTTAAACACTAGCTAACCCTAGAAGCAATAACATACCGAGCAAACCAAGGTGAGTTCACACCCTTACTAAGGCATGGGATTCCCAAGGGCTGGGGAATGGGATTGAAGGAATAAGGTTGAATAGATTCGTACTGACACGAATACTAGACTACCATACCATTGTCCTCGGTCGTGCAGGACACATACTTCTGCTACTCACTGTCCTCGGTTGTGCAGGACACATACTTCTGCTACTCACTGTCCTCGGTTGTGCAGGACACATACTTATGCTACTCACTGTCCTCGGTTGTGCAGGACACATACTTATGCTATTCACTGTCCTCGGTTGTGCAGGACACATACTTACAATCTACGTAGACTTATACTTACTACTATCCTCGGTTGTGAAGGATACTCACGTAAAACCTACGTGTATTTATACTTACTACTATCCTCGGTTGTGAAGGATACTTATGGTTACGAGTAGTCTAGTGGTTATACAACATGGGAAGCCCCCACCAATAGAACGTACTATCGGCCCAGTAGAGCCACATGTTACAAACGAACTTACTATTACGCATTTACTTTCTATGAACTCGCTCAACTAGTTGTTGATCCTCTGTTACATGCCTTGCAGGTCGTTAGGTTCATGGAGCTTGCACAGGGAGGAGCTGGTCGTTGTGGGCTTGGATCGTGATTATCTTATTAAACACTTATGACATTTCGTACTTAATTATGATGGGTTTTGATTATACGCTTCCGCTAAACAATGATAACTTACTTATGTCTTGGAACACCTTTCATATGGATTTGGTTTGGTTTAATGGCAATTACTTTTACTATATGTATTGTTCTATATGATTGGTGGCTTGATCCTGGTCAGTCACGCTCCCAAGCGGTGATACTCCGCAGGTGGATTTTGGGGGTGTGACAATCATTGGACATGTTAACCCTAGCCTCATGGGATTGTAACAAACCCATGAGTTGACCAAAAGAAAGAGTTGTCAGGTCCTTTGATTCTTCCATTGCTGTAACAACATGGTCCCATTTGGACGGCAGACTTCGCAACACGTTTTCAACTATCACTTGATCGGTTACTTCCTCACCATAAGCACGTTTGTTGTTCACGATCTGCATAACTCTAGACAGAAAATCAGAAACTGTCTCATTTTCTTTCATCTGCAGTGTTTCAAATTCCCTACGCAACCCTTGTAACTTCATGGTAAGAACCTTGGAATCTCCCTGAAACTCTGTTTGAAGAAGAGTCCAGACCTGTTTTGCAATTGTTGCAGTGGCAATTCGAGAAAACACACTGTCGTGAACCCCTTGCTGGATGAGACCTAATGCTCTCGCATCTTCCTTCTTATTTTTCTTCAACTTAGTCTGATCATCGTCTTCAGCAGGCAAACCCTGACTCACAAACTCCCAGAGAAGTGTCTTCATGCGGATACTCCAGAACTCATAGCCTTCACCCTTGAAGGCTGGAGCGACAGATTGTTGTTGAGCGGAATCGGATGAAGCACCAGCCATGATGACGATGAACTTGAGTGTAGCTCTGATACCAGATGTTGGTTTATCAGGCTTTACCACAAACACACAAACTCACAGATATCTTTTGAAGACTCGATAATTCATTCAACCATTGCAAAAGTTTAAATAGGGAACAAAAACAACCAAAAAAAAAAGAACGTGGGATGAAACAACTTCACCACTAACTTAGCTAATGACTCCTAAACAAACGCAAAACAAACCCACGAAAACAAATAAAACCGAAATAACCTAAGTTAAATAAAAACTTAATGACCCATGTTCTTTTACCACTAGCTGACCCATAACTCCATCTTCTATTTAATCCCACGTGCTTGGTGAATTAGAAAAACAGTATGTGATAGGCAAGGGACATGAACATGAGAAGTATAAAACTGATTTCTTAAATGAGTATTTCGAGAAACTGAATATCTCAACAAATGAACCGGATTGGAACATTCTGATCTTATAAGCGATGTCTTTCAAAGATTTTAAAGATTGCAAGGCCCTGCTGGATATGCTTGAAGATGAAGATTACTTTATTAAATACAAATACTATCTTGAAGTCACCTTCAACAATATGATAGAATGGTTTCTCAAGGAGAAACTAGAAATTCATTCAAGGCCGCTGCCTGCATATGCTTCAAACAATCGGAAGGTGAGATTATTATCCCTTACATAACCGGCTCTAATACCACTTTCTTGATTAACAGAATTATGCACAGCGGAAGCATTTGCATACATTGGATCCATATAGTACACGATTGAATAATCAAAGCGAAAGATGATCGAATGATGGACAATTTCGGTTAAGTAGGAAACTGTCTTGGTGCCGGTAAACATTGCCGGCAGAGTTTATTGTATACATAAGGGGTGGCGGTTATGTGGTGGTTAATATTTGGCGGGAATAACTGCCATATGAACCGGTACCAACCACCAGTCACACCCTCTCGAATATATCATTGTACATACACACATATATATCTACATATCTTAAGTCTTAATACAGAAAATAAATAGAATTATGTTTATAACACTAATAGTGCTTTGACTTGCTCCAATAAATGAACCGTAAAACTAATTTGTTCTAGAGAATAGGTTCATTAGCTAAGACTCACTTGGTAAATGGCCTTCATTCGCTAATCAGGATTCAATGAATGGGACTCATGACTCTTTTCAGCTTCAAACACGATCAAACTTTCCAATCTTCAAATTTTCATGATATTCCTCAAATTCATGCATTCTATCCTTATATTTGATGTTTTTAACATGTTATATATTCAGTTTAAGCAATCCCTACCTCAAATGTTGTAGGATGTAAATGGCTATTTCAAATTAATAAATATCTTCTGGCTAAAGGTTTTACAAAATGACTAGGGATTGATTCTAGTGAGACCTTTAGTTCACTTGTAGAACCATTCACCCTCCATCTCATTTTGTCTCTCGCCGATTCAAACGACTGGTTCTTGAGACAACTTGACATTAATAATGCATTTTTACACGGCATGCTTCATGATGATGTGTTCATGGCTCAACTTACTTGTTCCATTGATCCATCCCATCCATCTCATGTCTCTAAGCTTAACAAACCTATTTATGGCTTACGTCAACCCTCTAGAGCTTCGTACACCTAGCTTAAATCTTATCTCCTATCTCATGGTTTAAAGCCTACCATCTCTCATTCTTCTATTTTTACAAACACTACTAATTCTTCTCCTATCTTCATCCTCGTCCATGTAGATGATACCATTATAACTGGCCCCTCTCCCACCGTCATGCGGACATTTATTACCTCTCTTGACACCAAGTTCTTTGTTAAAGATCGTGGTTCCTTGTCATATTATCTTGGCATTGAGGTTCTTCCTCACCCTCAAGGTCTACTACTATCTCAATCTAAATATACCTTGACATTTTCTCTTGAACAAAAATGATTGAATGCAAGCCAATATCAATTCCAATTACCAGTTTTAAACTGTTGGCATCTTTTAGTGGTACATCTATTTCGTCACCTTCTTTGGAATCTAGGGCAGTAGTCGGAGCCTTGCAATATTATCTATTACCCGTCCAGACATTGCATTCACAGTGAATAAACTTTCCCCATTCATGCATGTTCCTTTTACAACTCACTAGATAACTCTCCAGCATGACCTAAGATATTTTCATGGCACTCTTCATTATGGATTATTACTATCTTGATCTTCCCCACATTGTTTACATGCATTTACAAATGCATATTGGCAGGCCCGGCTCAAAGGTGATCCAAATAAATATAACAGGTATGAGAATGATAATTCTGTTGTGTATTGTATTGCTGTACAAAGGAGCCTTATATAGGCAGATTACATCATGGAAAGAGAGATAGTACAGGAGCTAAATTAGGCTGAAAGATATTAACTGAAATATACATTCTATACATATGTTTTGACTAGGTATTCAAGCCTTGATTATTGCATTGCCTTATACGCCCCCGCAGCAAGATGGAGGATCCGTCGGAAACGCCAATCTTGGAGCGATTTTGCAGAAACGGTGTCCGTGACAGTGGCTTAGTTAACATATCAGCAAGTTGATCTTTTGAGTTGATGTGGAGCACACGAAGAAGCCCACTCGTAACCTGTTCACGAACAAAGTGGTAGTCAAGTGCCACATGCTTCATGCGGGAGTGATAGATAGGATTTGCACAAAGATACGTTGCTCCGGTGTTGTCACAGAAGAGGGTCGGCGGCTGAGTTGTAGTAATGCCGAGTTCTTGCAAGAGGTGTTTGAGCCATGTTAGTTCGGCTGATGCATTGGCTAGCGCTTTGTACTCAGCTTTGGTGGATGATCTAGAAACCGACTTTTGCCGGGCAGATTTCCAGGAGATGATATTGGTGCCAAGGTAAAGTATGTAAGCTGTAGTGGACCGACCAGCGTCATTTGTACCCCCCCAATCAGAATCCGAGAAGGCCGAGAGTGTTAAAGGAGAATTACGGTTAAGAAAGAGACCATGATGGATGGTTCCTTTGAGATAGCGAAGGACATGTTTGAGAGCTTGCCAATGGGCTTGGCGTGGGTTATGCATAAATTGAGAAAGCTTGTTGACAGGAAAGGAGATGTCGGGACGGGTGAAGGCTAGATATTGAAGGGAGCCAACAAGCTTGCGGTACGGAGTAGCATCAACCGAGGGAGAGGGGTCGGTAGCACATAACGGGTCGGATGTGCTAAGAGGTGTGGTGACAATTTTTGCTCCATCCATTTTGAATTGGTGTAGGATGTCTTGGATGTGTCTGTGTTGAGATAGAAAGAGCCCGGTAGATGTGGGAATAACCTCGACACCAAGGAAGTGGTGGAGCATTCCAAGGTCCTTGACAGAAAATTTGTTGCTTAAGGATTGAATGAAGTGATCAAGAAACTTGGGTTGATTTCCTGTGAGAACGATATCATCTACATAAACCATGAAATAGCAAGTAGTGTTATGGCGATTGTAGATAAAAAGGGAGGCATCCGATAGGGATTTGTGAAATCCAAATTGGAGGAGAAAGTTTGTGAGCTCATTGTACCAAGCTCGAGGAGCTTGCTTTAGACCATAAAGAGATTTCTTGAGCTTACAAACATGGTTGGGAAACTGAGGATGAACATATCCGGGTGGCTGAACCATAAAAACATCCTCATGGAGTATGCCATGCAAAAAGGCGTTATTAACGTCTAGTTGACGAAGGGGCCAATTCTTTGATAAAGCAATTGAAAGAATGGTACGGATGGTGACCGGCTTTGTGACGGGACTAAAAGTTTCAAAGTAATCCTTCCCGTACTGTTGATGGAAACCTTTGGCAACTAAGCGAGCTTTGTATTTGTCGATAGAGCCGTCGGGATTGCGTTTGATACGGTACACCCATTTACACCCAATGGGGGTGGTAGAGGTATGTGGAACAAGTTCCCATGTGGCATTTTGGAGAAGAGCATTAAACTCACAATCCATGGCGGCTCGCCACTTCTGGTCCTTAAGAGCTTGGGTGTGGGAGGTTGGTTCAAGGGTTGGTGGGATGGGATGAGTTGTGGTGGTGTTAACCACGTTGGGGTTAAAGTACTTGGAGTTTGGTTTGCGGGTGCGTTGTGGACGAGAGTTAACAGGTGGAGGGGATGGGATGGAAGAATGAGAGGTGTTTGATGAAGGGGAGTCGGTGGAGGGGGTGGCGGATGAAGATTCGGTGTCAGAAGAGGATATGGGTGGTGTAGTGGGTTCAGTTGGAGCAATGGAGGTAGTGGGTGAGGGTGGCAAGGAGGAGGTGTGGTTAGGAGGAATAGGGGTATGAGTTGTGGTGGGCGAAGTAGGGGGTTAGGGGGTAGGATATGAGGAGGTGTAGGAGTGTGAGAGGGTAAAGGAGATGAGGGAGGGTGAATGGTGAGTTCGGTAACCAAAGGAAGCGTAATGGCGGGTGTAGAGTGAAAGGGGAAGACATGTTCAACAAACTCAACATGTCGAGAGTGATAAAGACGATGAGATACGGGGTCATAGCATTTAAAGGCGGATTTAGAGGAGGAATATCCAAGGAAAATACATTTGGTGGATCTTGGATGAAGTTTGGATGAAGCGTAGGGTCATAGCCAGGGAAAGCATAAACAACCAAAAGGTTTTAGTTTGGTGTATTTGGGATTTGTTTTGTATAATCGAGTAAAAGGTGATAGATGATCAAGGACCGGTGTGGGAAGGCGATTTATAAGGTATACGGCGGTTTGAAAGGCATGTGTCCAGAAATGGATGGGTAAGTTTGCATGATAGAGAAGGGACAAACCGGTTTCAACGATGTGACGATGGCGTCGTTCGGCAACGCCATTTTGTTCAGGGGTATGTGGGGGAGTGGTGAAGTGAGAAATCCCATTTTTTTGAAGGTAGGGGATGATGCCTATGTACTCACCTCCATTATCCGAAAACAGAGAGACGAGGGGTGTGCCAAAAAATTTTTCAACTAAGGTTTTGAATTGAGGAAAGAGGATGGAAACATCCGATTTTCGTTTCATTGGATATAACCATGTGTATTTTGAAAAATAATCAACAAATATGACGTAGTAAGTGTAACCATCATTTGAGGTTTGGACAGGTCCCCACACATCAGAGTAGACAAGTTCCAATGGTTTGGAGACTGTGAATGAGTTTGGACCAAAAGGTAATTTATGGCTTTTATTGATAGAACAAGCATCACAATGAAAAGGGACATTTTTATTACAATTAAGCCCTAATTTGTTAAGTAAGGGTTTTAGAACTTTAATTGACGGATGACCAAGCTTGTGATGCCATAAAAGTAGCGACCCGGATGTTTTGGTACTAGAATTGATTTGCTTGTGATGGTGTCGAGTGAAACTAGGAGCATAGTAAACGTCATGGATGTTCACTCCCCGCATTAGAGGCGCCCCCGTGCGAAGATCCTTCACCAAGAAATGAAAAGGAAAAAATTCAACAGAAACTTTGTTAGTTTTGCAAAGTTTGGCAACAGAGACAAGATTATGACGTAAGTGAGGGACAAGTAAGACATCTTTTAATGATAAGGAACGAGTATTAGTGGGAATGGACGAGTGACCAATGTGAGAGATGGGAAGAGTTTTACCGTTTCCTAACACAATTTCATCGGGTCCCCCGTATTCCGAAAGAGAGTGTAAAAATGACTGGTCATGGGCAGCATGGTTTGAGGCTCCGCTATCAAACATTGAAGGTGGTGCGTGAGATGAGCTTGCCATTGAAGTGTTGACCATCGGATTTGCAGATTTGGAGATATTATGATCTTTTAAAAACTGTGTAAGCTTCCTGCACTCCTTAGTGTCATGACCTGTGATATTGCAAAAGTGGCAAAACAAATTATTTCGATTAGTCTGATAAGTGGTGTTCGGTTGAGGACGATTGGACCTGGGCCCAACGTTATTGGGCCTGTATGAATTTCGCCCCTCATGGAGCCCACTTCTTCCATCAGATGCACGTGAATAAGGGCGCTGCCTTTGAGTGGTATTAACAGTGGGAATTATTTGAGATGGTGTGGTTTCCAATAATGTCCTCTCATGGTCAACAAGCTTCTCAAACAAGTCAGAGAAACTAATGGAAGTATCTCTCATTTTCACAGCTGCTACAACCTGTTTGTAATCATCACCCAGATGAGTGATGATGTGAACAATTAGGTCATCATCATCGACTGGTTTTTGGGCAAGGGCCAATTCGTCGGCGATGGATTTCATTTCCCGAAGATATTCAGCCACCGGTTTGTTGCCTTTGGTGGTGGTTGCCAATTTTGAGCGAAGAGAGATGATTCGAGATCTAGAGACTCCAGCATAGGTCTCGGTGAGACGTTTAAATAATTCAAGGGAGGTTTCAGCGGACGAGACAATGGGCAGGATGTTGGCTGAGCAGCTTCCGAGCAGAGCACCGAGGAGATTTTGGTCCTGACGGAACCATAGGCGATAGTTAGGGTTGGGTTTGTTATCGATAATTTTTGGTGGTGGGGTTGTACGGCCATCAACGAACTGTTCAAGTTCTAGGCCAGTGAGGGTTGCCCGAACCTGTTTCCGCCAACTAGTGAAGTTATCGGAGGTTAGTTGAATGGGGAAGTGAGTGTGGGTGGAGAGATTGATGATTGTGGTGGCTGCCATGGCTGAGCAAAAAACAGAGGATTTGGATCGGAGTAACTCGGAGGAGCTTTGTTAGAGCTCTGATACCATATAACAGGTATGAGAATGATAATTCTGTTGTGTATTGTATTGCTGTACAAAGGAGCCTTATATAGGCAGATTACATCATGGAAAGAGAGATAGTACAGGAGCTAAATTAGGCTGAAAGATATTAACTGAAATATACATTCTATACATATGTTTTGACTAGGTATTCAAGCCTTGATTATTACATTGCCTTATAATAAAGCCATAGCTTTAGGCCCCCAATTCCCAAGGGCTCCCAGTTTTTAATTTTGTTATATAGGTTTTCTTGGGCCGTCATGTTGTGTATCCGGCGGTAGTATAGAACAAATTAAGAGAAGTAGGTCTGGGAATTTGTGAGCGTGAGGGAACCGTTCACAATAGGGCGATACTTCTACACTCGAGGAACCAACAAGCATAAACTTCTCGAAACGTCTGTTCTTCTTTATCACTTCTTCCGTCAAGACTCACGATTTGATTTCGAAGAAACCTGATTGTTCAATCGGAGCAAGATTATGGAAGTTTTTTGTTATTTTACGAAAGGAGTTCAATGGAGTTGTTTGATTTTTGAAGAAAGGAACTGAAATTGTTATTTCACGGTACTGAGGTTTTGCTTTAGTTTTTGTATGCTTTGTTTTTATTTTGTTAGATTGTCTTTTGTTTTATGTAGATATTCTTTTGTTTGTAGGCTTTGCCAAATAATTACTTTAGCTTTAAGCCTGTGCTAATGTTGACGTTTTTGAATTCTTTGTGAACATTGAACTTATTGGGTAATCCATTATCTTTTGCACCGAATCAAGGCGGTTTATGCCAAAAAAGAATGAAATTTGCATCGACTTAAACTTTTAAGGAGTTCTTTCATATTTTATCTAGTTTTCTAATTCAGATTTGGTGTTTGTTTTAGGTGGAATGTTTTGGGTCTTACAGAACTCAAAAGTAGTTTTATGTAACTTTTTGATACTGATAAAAGCGAAATATGCTGTTGATGTTTGAATACATTTGAGCGTAATTAGGTTTAGGCTGGTGTACTATTTGTATTTGTTACATAACATATGAACTAAATTTTTATTATTTTGTAAAGTAATTTAACTCATCTAGTTATAAACTTTTTAGTTTATTTTATAACAAATTAGATTTGAAAAAGGGCCCCAAAGTTTTACTTGGCTTTGGGCCACCTAAATGATTGAGCCGACCCCGCATATTGGGCTGGTGATATAGAAACATGGCGACAGCTATTACATTGTTTATCTTGATTTAAAACCTATTCCTTAGAGTTCAAAACGACAACCCATTCCTGCCAGGTTTTCTACTAAAACCGAATTTAGGGTTGTGGCTTTAGCTACGGCTGACGTTCAATAGCTCATTTATTTCATTATTGAACTTGGCTTAATTTCAACTACAACACCGTCTATTTATCATGATAACTTAAGTGCTACGCATTACTCCGCAAATCATGTGTTTCACTCGAGAATGGAACATCTAACCTTAGATTTTCACTTTGTACGAACAAAAGGTTCAGAACATGTCACTACAAGTAACACATATTAGTGGAGAAGGTCAACTTGCTGGTTTAAACAAGGCTTTGGTTATCCACACATCCCCCTTAATTTATCCACACATCCCCTAACCCTATACATCCCTCATTGCCCCATACGCCTGAAAATGGACCCACCTGATAAGCACCTCATTGCCCTATACGTTTACTTTTTGGTTACTTTTTCACACATCCTATTAATTTTCAATCATTGGGTGTCAGCCAATGATTACCCAATCATTGGCTCTTTTGTGTGGAATAAATTTGAAGGGTATGGAGGGTTTTCAAGTGGGTGAAATATTATTTAAAAAAACTTCATATATATATATTTTTAAATTGTTGTTAAAATAAAAAATATAAACATTTATATTTATTATTATTTATTGTTATAAAAGGAAGGTATATAAATGTCATTTTTTTATTTAATATATTTAGAAAAATGGCAACATTTTTATTTATTAATTATTAATATAAAACGTCAACATTTTTCTTAATTAGTATTATTAAACTTCTACATTTTTTTATCAAGTGTTAGTATAAAACGTCAACATTTTTATAATTAGTATTATAAAACTTCTACATTTTTTTTTATCAAGTGTTATTATAAAACGTCAAATTCTCTATAATACATAACGCAAATGTAAGTGAACATTGTTTGATAAAATAACACAAAACACAACACTTTCATACAAAATGTAATACAATACATAGCCGAAACCCTAAACCCTACACACTAAATCGCTAACTATTACATATTATTACTTAGATTCACACGAACCCGTTGTGTATCTGAATCAGGTTCTCAAACAAACCGTGAAATCGAACAGTTTCTTCGTACAACTGTGGCTAATGGAAATGCATGAAAAATATGATGAAGAGGTTGATCATACAAGGCAATGTCGTGAGTTGGGAATAGAATCGGTTATTTCATCCAATTTGATGAACCGGCTTTTAAACCGGACAAAATCTACGAAGAAACTGTTCGATTTCACGGTTTGTTTGAGAACCTGATTCAGATACACAACGGTCTCTTTGCTTCGTCCACTAGAATTATTTGTGTATGCATTCTTTTGGTTGTTGCATTCCAAAAGAATGCATACACAAATAGTTCTAGTGGACGAAGCAAAGAGACCGTTGTGTATCTGAATCAGGTTCTCAAACAAACCGTGAAATCGAACAGTTTCTTCGTAGATTCCGTCCGGTTTAAAAGCCGGTTCAGACGCGTGATGGTATATGGTGGTCACGGAACTACCGGGCGTCAGTAGATGCCGGTGACGGAACTACCGCGCGTCGATAGATGCTATCAAGACTACACCGGGAATCGACAATATGAGAGTTCCGTGCTATTTGCACGTTAACATCTGACAACGTCAGAGTTCCGGGCGAATCTGAAATATGAGCTCAGGTACTCGTTTGAATCTGAAATATGAACGCAGTGCACTTCTCCATAAGAATTACGTTTCCACCACCATCAAAACACCGACTTTCGATATCCTGTTAAAAAACATAGAATTATAGTGTTAGACTCGATATTAGAAATTATATTGTAAAATATAATAAACAAACAACACAACCACCACCACCACCAACACCACCACCACCACCACAACCTACCACCCTCAACCACCACAGCCTACCACCCACAACACAACACCACCTCACCACCGTCAACCACCACAACCCACAACCCACCACCGTCAATCACCACAACCCACCACCTCAACCACCGTCAACCACCACAGCCCACCACCCACAAACACCACAGGCTACCACCCACAACACAACACCACCACAGCCACCACCGTCAACCACCACAACCCACCACCTCAACCACCACAGCCCACCACCTCACTACCGTCAATCTTAACAAACCAACACCACAGCCCACCACCCACAAACACCACAGCCTACCACCGACTACACAACACCACCACCTAACCACCCACAAACACTACAGCCCACCACCCACAAAACAACACAACCACAACCACAACCGTCAACCACAAAAACCCACCACCCCAACACCAATATACCCGACCAATATAAACCACAAAAATCAGAGAAAAAATGAAAATTAAACATAAAAATACGGAATACGAACTAACCTTAAATACTCCGAGCGTATGAAGAGATACGAGAGCGATAACAATACTAGAGACAAAGAATCCGGGCGTGTGTGTGTACTTCCTGATCTTCATCGTGTGGTCCAACGTTGTCTCGTGTGGTCCAAGACCTTTTTGGGTATATAGTTGGGTGTATATATGTCAAAGAGCAGGCTCCTTGCTAAATAAGTCAAACAAAAACAACATATACAGCCTTCATTGATCTATATGACGCGTATGTATTTACTTTTTGAAAAAGTTGTCAGTCTATACCGCCCTCATTGATCTATAAGGGGCTTGTGAATTTAATTTTTCTGAAAAGGTGTCAGCGTATACGACCGTATAGGTCAATGAGAGGCATATACACCACCTAACTTTTTGTTATACGGACCTCATAGCACTATGTGAGGCATATGTATTTACTTTTTCTGAAAAAGTGGTTAGAATTTGTACTTTATACGTATCTCATTGTGCTATGAGCGGCGTATTGTGTCCTTTTTTTTTCTAAACAAATACGTATTACGTACGAGAAAGTGTAATCCATATCCATCTTCACATTCACAATGGTTATGTGTAGATGTGGAAGGCAAGCTGGGGTAAAAACATCTTGGACGGATATTAATCCCGGGCGTCAATTTTACACCTGCGTGCAATTGGTATGTACTTTAAAAACATCTTGATGCAATGGTTGTTGTAACTTATGCATTATGGTTTGTATAGTGGTAATGATATATATTAATTCGCCTTCAGTTTCAGCGTTCTCGGTGCAAATTCTTTGCATGGATCGACCCTCCCATGTGTCCTCGGTCAGTTCAAGTCATCCGAGGTTTGATGGATACGAAAGCAGTACTTGAAAACGAAGTCAAGTATTTGAAAGAGGAGGTTCGAATGTATAAAGAGCAAGTAGCAGAAATGGAAAATAAAAATTCAAGGGTCGTTCTTAATAGGGACACCTGTTTGATAATCTGTTGGATTTTGTTTTTTTTTTTTTTGTCCGTATTTGTATTTGTCGTTAGCCGTATTTAAGTTTATGCAACTTATGTAAACGAATGTAATGACTCTCGTATTTTGGTTATTTAGCGGAATGTTATGTCTTGAGAGTTTATGCAACTTATAATAATAAAACATATGCACATTTAAAAAAACGATGTTATATCTAGTCCCGGCAAACGGGTCGGGCCGGGGGTCGGGTACGTAGGGTTTTTGACCCATGACGATATTTTATGAAATGAATTTTGTGTATTATAAAATGTCAAATTTTTTATTTACCAATTATTATAATGTCTTTAATTATTTTTCACTTGTCATTTATTAACCATAACGAAATAAATACACGAAACACCGTTTTATATTAATACAAAAAACATGTCATTTTAATACAAAATGTAACGACTAAACCCTGGACCCTAAACCCTAAATCGCTAACTGTTACATATTATTAAATTCTTGCAAACTGTATCGGTTATTCAGATCTCTATTCGGTCACCATATTGCTGCTATCAAGTTTAAGGACGCGTTCCACGGTAAACCTCCAACCTGATCTAGCACTCCCTCGTTGATGCTGAAGAATTCTCAGTAACTGGTTCCACAGCATGAAGAACCAATCCATACAGAAGGAGTTCTTCCTCGAGGTTGCTGACGCAGAAGCATTGTCGTTAGTGGAGGTGGAAGAACATTCCAGTTCACCCTCACAGTCACCGGTAAATATCTACTTCCACCGTCACAGGTTGCTGACGCATAAGCATTGTCGTTGGTGGACGTTCCGGTGCATGAATCTGGAATACGAACGCAGTTAAGCGTTTGAATCTGAAATACGAACGCAGTGTACTTCTCCCTAAGGATTACGCTACCACCACCGTCAAAACACCGACTTTCGATATCCTATTAATAGAACATACAATTATAGCATTAGACCCGACATCCGAAAATATATTGTTAAAAATAATAAATATAATAATAAAAATAACATATGCACATTTAAAAAAAACGATGATATAAGTCTAGACCCGACAAACGTGTCGGGCCGGGAGTCGGGTAGGGTTACGCTACCACCACCACCACCACAACTACCACCACCACAACCACCACCACCACCACAGCCATCCATCACCACCACCACCACCACAACCACCACGACCACCACCACAGCCGTCAATCACCACCACCACCACCACAACCATAACCACTACCACCACCACCACCACCACAACCACCACCACAACCACCACCACCACCACAGCCGTCAATCACCACCGCCGTCATTCCCCACCACAGTCAATCCCCCACCTTCGTCAATCCCCACCGCCGTCAATCCCCCACCACCGTCAAACCCAACACCACCACAAACGGCGGAAATAAAACCAAAAAATAAAAAAAGTTGAAGATTAAGCAATAAAATTTGGAATACAAACTAACCTTCATCTTGTGGTCCAGAGTTTGTCTTGTGAAAATCGTGTGGTCCAGAGCGTTTGTGTGTGTTCTTGGTGTTTTAATGTGTGAGTTTTCAAATTTTAGATCTAGTTTACCCCTTTATTGAAGTTGGGAAATTGTTTGTGTTCAATGAGAGCCGTATGGTTCAATGAGCACCTTAAAGTGTATGAAGTGTATAAATGATATACTATAACCAATTTATCAGCTCCTGTACAGGAGGATAAACTGGTTAAGGCTTGTGTGTTCTACGCGAAGTGTGCGAGTTCGAAACCCATGGGAGGCCGGTCCGATACAGAAGGACCCCTCTTTTTTTTATTTGTGTAATTCTACTTTTTCAAATCTAAGTGTATAAAGGATATACTATAACTAGTTTATCAGCTCTTGTACAGGAGGATAAACTGGTTAAGGCTTGTGTGTTCTATGCGAGATGTGCGAGTTCGAAACCCTGGGAGGCCGGTCCGATACAGAAGGACCCCTCCCTTTTTTATTTGTGTAATTCTAATTTTTTAAATCCAGTCCCTGAGGTTTGTTTTGCACAAGAACAGTCCCTGCTCAGTTATTAAAAACTAACTGTAATTCTAATTTTCAAATCAGTCCCTGAAATTCTTATAACCGTTTATACCCCTTCTGCACATGCTTAGCATTTTTAAAAAAGACCAATATACCCCTTCGTTATAAGAATCCCAATACCTATTTGTTCGTACAACCACATTAAACCCAAAATACAACATAGATGCTGATAAAACATTAAACATGTTACCATCCATACATGCTGATAAAAGATTAAACGTTTATACAAAAACAACCGTGCATACAACTAAACATAAATAACAAAAGACGAATAAATATTTGTTCGTACAACCACATTAAACCCAAAATACAACCAAACGAAACAGATAAATACCACTCCTAAGCCATTTCCTCGTCACTGTGATCAGAACCACTATCATAACATGTCAACTGCATCTGCGTGTCAGACGGGCCTGCCTGCGTGCCGGACGGGCCTGCCTGCGTGCCGGAAGGGCCTGCCTGCGTGCCGGACGGGCCGGCTTCCGAGCCGGACCCCAGATACACTCGTGGTTGTGGTGGGTCTCGAACCGGCAACCCCGCCTCGGTACACCTATCATCCTCGCTAGCCATCATCCACTCGATCATATCCTCCATCCGGTCCATCCGCCGATCCTGCAGCGCCAACCTCTCCATCACAGCCGTCTAACCCGCCACAAGCCTCTCGAGGAGAAGCTGAGTGGACTGAGGCAACCTCACCACATGATAGACGCGCCGAGGATGCTGTGGCGGCTCCTGCGGATGCCCCTGCTCGACCTCAGGCTCGACGTCACCCTCTCCAACAGGCTCATCAACAACATGAGGCATATCCACCTCCGCAGCCTCCAGCAGATGTTGATGTACTAACGGCTGGGCTACGAAAATATGATCGTTCAAATCGACAAACCGATAACCAATGCCCGGAAAGTTCACCGCCAAGTTCATCCCTCTCATCATCCTAATACCCAAATACTCGAAAGGGGCAGGCGGTGGCAACTCACCGATGAATGGAAAATACCGACCGCAATGCTGGGCAATACGTGTGATGAACGCCCCTCCGTGCAATCCGCCACGCTTCTGACGTCGGGAAAATGAGGCGAAATACTCCCCCAGGCAGCGATGGAGGGCGCACGGCGTCCCCGTGAATAAACAGTAAAGATAGAACAGGTCGGCTTTAGTGACCCACTCGTTGCTTTTGCCACGCCCAGATATCGACGTGGCAATGCAACGGTGTATGTAGCATACGAGTGGGTCAGGAATCAATGAGACACGGGCCTTATGACCGAAGGGTACATCACAGAGGGTGGGCCACCAAGCAAGCCACTGATCATCAGGCATAGATGTGATCGCGGTGGTATAAATATCCTGAACCAACTCCTAATCAGTGTAGAATTCGATGGCCAAAGCAAACTGACGCAGTGACATATTCTGTCGCTCCCCGAAAAAACAGAAAGTTACCTCAGCAGGGGGTGGTTCCACCATCGGATTGTCCATATCTGAGTTAGGCTGCTCAGCAGGCCGTGGTCGATAGATAAACGTGGAGAGGAACTCCACCATCATAGGCCTATAAGAAGGCCCAGCCGCATAAAAAAACATATGATCCCACGGGTTATTTTCCCTGATTATACCCCGGGCCCTCTGCTCCTCGCCACACTCCCATAACGCGTCCCAACACAACGCCCTCTGCTGCCTCACTCTCATACCCCAGAACTTGGCAAAACGTCTGTATTCCGTACTTCTCTGGGGGAAGTCTAAAAATCCGTACTGCTCACAATTACCCCCGGCCATCGGATTGAATACCGGACTACCATTTGGTGCCTGTTGTTCCTCATCTGACGACATATCTGCAACAATTAAAAGTTAATATTTTGTCAAAATATTAATAAAATTACGACAACCCACAAACACCACAGCCAACCCACAAGCACCACAGCCAACCCACAACCACCACAGCCAACTGTAACACCCCGTGTTTTCGAATGTCAAAGTCAAAGTCAGAGTCCAAGTCAAGTTTGACATCTTTGACTGTAAATTAGTCTATTTTATGTTTTATTATTTGTATTATGTGGAGTAAGTGTTGCCAATCAAAGGAATCGAAGTAATCGAATGTTTAATCGACGCGAAGCGCTTTACGACTGTGAATAGTAGGAAGTAACAATGCGATAAAGTCAATCAATCAATAATCAAGCTACTCGAATCATCAATCTAACTCGAAACTCGAACTATGCGAATTGGTGATATATTACGTGTATGTGCGCCTTACGTGTTACCTGTGCGTGTTTACTTTATGTTATGTGTGGTGATCAATCGAATCGAAACTCGAAACTCAATCGAACTCAATCGAAATCGAATTATGATGAATGGTAGCGAAAGGATAGTGTGAAGTATAGATGCTTGTATGTAGATATAGTAGTTGGGATTAAAAGTAATTTGAATAGGAAACTCTATCGTATTCGTATCGTCTTCAATCGAAATATCAGAAATCGTCGCACTAAACGCTCAAAGCAGGCTGTGAATCGATCAGGCTCCTAGCCGATCGAACAGCCCAGCCGATCGAACGGGCTGTCTGATCGAGCAGGCTGTCCGATCGGGATGCCTGGCCGATCGGCCAGCTCTTTCCTCTTTGGGAAGCCTATAAATAGGCCTGTCATTGTCATTCTTTCCACTTTTAGAAACCCTCTGACCGACCAGCTCGTGCTCCCCTTCTTTTCTTAGATTTCTCTCAATCCCGGTAAGACTTCATCCTAAATCTTGTACTTTCTTGATCAATACATGCTCCTACACCTTTCTATCTTTCAAATCTTGATTTCTAACCGTGAAATCATCAAGATCTAAGTATTCTAGGATGATGTCATCATGGTGTTCTTCAAGAACTTCATGTTTTGGCCTCAATCCACCAAGAATCACTTGGATCTAACCGATTTCCACATAAACAAACAAAGATCTATCCTAGATCTAAACATTTACATGATGTAAAGGATTGAAAGATGGATTTTTCAACTTTCTTTCAACTCTTTTACACCCAACGCCTTCAAACCGGTAGAAACGGAGCTTGAGCCAACTCACTAATCATTCTAATGGTTGCGTGATTCAAGATTCGGATTCTATCTACGAGGTTCACCGATTTCAGGTTAAACGTTAAACTACCGTTCCGAACCGTTCACCGGCTGGACTTGGGTGATTCCTGTCCGAACAGAGGAAACAAGTAAGAACGAAAGTGTCATGGTTCAGCTCGTTGTCAAAATACCTCGATATAACGTCAAACAATCAGAACAGTCAAGTGTTAGACGAACAGGCCGACCAGGTCAGGATGCTGACCGATCGAACAGGCTGTTCGAACGAACAGCCCAACCGATCGGACATGTCAGCCGATCGACCAGGCCAGCCGATCGGCTAGCACATGGCCCCACACTTTAACAATTTCATGAAGTCTAGTATTGAACGAAGTGATGTTCGATCAAACTACGGTTTGGGTTGGATTACTCTTCGGATCATGAGATACTATGCTTCAACCCTTAATCGATTATTCAACTCGTTCGACGTATTGGAGTGCCACCCGATCGAACATGCTGTTCGATAAGGTGACATCCTGTTGAGGACTTGCTACTGAAGTGTCTAACCTATCGGTTAGGCGGGCCGATCGAACAGGCCGTTCGATCGATCGACCTGAAAGGTAAGAACACTTCAATGTTATCAAATACTACAACGAAAACTTCAAAAGGTCAAACCATCATACACAAACACATCCTACTCAAAGGAAGAAACAATCCACTCGAACGGTCCAACCAATCGAGCCTACCGGCCGATCGAACAGGCTGTCTGAACGGACTGTCCAACTGAACGAACAACCCGTTCGATCGAACCTACAATTCGATCGACCAGGCTGTTCGACCCATCATCACCATTTCCATTTAACGCGCTACTCATCGTTATGCTATCGAACTATTCAGGCTAACCCTACTCTCAAGCGCTCCCTTCAATCCATCAATCAATCGCTGTGAGTATACTCGAACCCTTTTTGCTTTAGCACTTTTGGGTGTTACATACGTTACTTACCTAAATCACAATCGAACACACTACTCAACTATTTAAACGCTAACCGTTCTGCATGTATTACGTGACTAAATGAATGCTTGTTGTTATGTTTACACGTGAAATGCTGTCTACCTGCCTTAACGACGTAGTACTATAGTTTGGACTCAGCACCCGTTCACACGGGAGTTGTTAAGGACAATTACTTGCATGGATTACAGTGGTAATCATGTATTGCGAACTGCCTCGAGCAGTCAACCCGCAGTCATTGGTATCGATAGACCCATGTCGATAATTAACATGCTTCGTTTTCCTCTGTGTACGTGCTGGTTATGCGTAAACTATTTCGAACTCTATATGCTATATCAAACTTGTATGCTCACCTTTACATTATACGTATTGACTTTATTTTAACGTATGTGACAGGTGTTTAAGGTGTTTACTTGCTAGGGAAGCGAGGCTAGAATAAAGCTCTAGAGCCCCCCAACAAATAGTTGTCTGTCATGGTCAAGATAGGGGTCTTTAGATGCAAACAAACAATATTTATGATTATATTTGAATCTGCGTTGTCGGAACAGAACATTTGACTAGTTGTTATCTGTAATAATTTGTTTTACTATTTGGGATACGGTATGGGACGTATTATTTAAACTAAATAGTAATGATAGTTGTTGTGGAAACTTCTGGACAATCTGTTTCGCTCAGTGCCATGCCCCGATGATTCCGCCATCGGTTGGGGTGTGACAGATTGGTATCAGAGCCATAACTATAGGGAATTTGGCAAGACACGACCTAGTCCGGGTCGCTGTCTTAGAGACCTAGACTATAGTTAGGAACCAACGGACCAAGCTTATGTGCTATAACCTGTTACTCTTCGCTATCACTATACTCGAATTTTCAAATAGGGTCAAGCGATTTCGTTGGGATTAGGTGTGAAAACCGCAAACTCTCGACTAAATTTCTTGGTCAATGCCGAGTTTATCAATTTATCAATGATTTCCTCATTATTTTCAATAACAAACGAGGAGAATTATACCAAATCAGGAGTGAAAGCCATATTTTGATGAATAATCTCCTCTATTTTATTAAAAGCTCAGGAACAAAGGTTGTTAAGTCAAGGGTGAAACCCGAACCTTGATAGCCATTTCTGACCTATTTGGTTTTACAAAACTCTCACCAAAGTTTCGACGGATTCCAATGACCTGAACTCATGAGTATGACCTAGGGAATGCGTGTTGAATGCCCAAGAAACGAGGCAGAGACACGATCCCGAAAGTCGAAATGTAACGACAAGTCTATTGTGAATAGTCGAATCGCTTTGGGTAGTCGATGTCTAGTAGCCGCAGATAATCCATTTCTTGATTTTATGTGTTTTGATTCTGAGCCCGCAAATTGCCTACTCTTATCGTTCGTCGATTTTATATGTTTTATGTGTATATATATCTGTTTATGTGTTTAAATTTTTGGAGCATTATTCTATTTTTACTATCACTTCGATCGACACACACGACCCGCATTGTCCTGTATCTCAAAACGGTAACAAATCGTTCCGAACTTAGGCAATACTATGATGAGATATACGCTTATATGCTATACGATTATACTATACTACTCGACACGCTATACGATCATACTATACTACTCGATATACTAATTGCGACCGAACATACAAACGACATGTGAGCCTTGAATGATAGGTTTCTGTATTCTGACTGCAACTGTGATTAAATGCCTAGGTGCTTATGTGTTTCTGTATTTCTGTGCTTCTGTGTTTCTGTGCCCTACGTGCTTATGTGCTTCTGTGATTTCGTGAATCTATGGTTATGTGCCTATGTGTTTATGCGATACCTGTTTCGACGTGTTCCTAAGCTTTAGTAAGTAGTAGACGTGTGAGGTGAGATTCGATTTGTTGTGTCTGAGACCCACGACAATGTCTGTTGCAGACCATGTCGTCATCTGGACACCGAACCCCACTTACCCGCCAAGAAAAGAGAGACAAGCGTCTCGCTGCTATCATCGCCAAGCAAGTGGCAAAAGCTGTAAGCGAGGTGTATGAAAACGTCAGCAAATCGTCTGAGGAGTCGCGAACCGAAGCTCCTAAAGATGCTAACAAGACTGTTTTCAGCTTCAAACAGTTTAAGGCATGCGGACCCAAGGAATTCACCGGAGAAGATGGCCCTACCGCCATGTTTCAATGGTTTGATACGGTTGAAGACACTCTGCGTCAAAGCGGCTGTCCTGAAAATCTCCGTACCCTCAATGCGACCGGTGTCTTCCAGTCCCGAGCTCTAGACTGGTGGACGGCCGAACGAAACAAACGCGGGAATGATGCAGCTTATGAGCTGACTTGGGAAGAGCTGAAGGCCATCATGATGGACGAATTCTGCCCTCCCCATGAACGCCAAAAGCTGGAGGACGAGTTTTGGAACATCCAGCAGAAAGACGGAGACAACGCTGCTTTAACTGCTCGCTTCAAGCAGCTTAGCATTATCTGTCCCGATCAAGTCAAGACGCCAGACATGGCCATCAAGAAGTACATTCGAGCTCTACCCGATTATGTTGCCGACTTTGTTCACGCCGCCAAGACATCATCAATTGAGGAAACCTACTTGCTTGCCGCCGAGATCAATGACAAGCGGGTAAAGTCTGGTTTCTGGGATAAGCCATCCAAGTCTCTGCATCAAGCTACTACTGCACCAACCGCCGACTCCACTGCTCAACCCTCCAAGTCATCACGCCGCAAGAAGAAGCACAACAACAGCAGCTCCAGCAACAAGAACTGTGCTGTCACAACAACTGCTGCCCCTCTGCAAGCCGTACCGGCTCAGCAGTAGTCTCATCACCGACCAGCTCCAGTGACCAATGCACCGCCAGCAAAGCGTGCTTACACAGGACCCCACCCGCTCTGCCCGACATGCTCATATCATCATTCGATGGGAATTGCCTTTCGTTTCTGCGCTCACTGCAACCTCTACGGTCATTTCACTGCGAACTGTCGCTATGGTCCCCGAAACACCGCAGCTCCTGCCGCCGCTCATCAAGCTCTACTCCCAGCCCCTCAAGGCCAACCCGCAGCTCAAGCACCCGCGGTCAATGCTCAAGTCTGCTTTGCATGTGGTGATCCTAACCATTTTGCAAACATGTGCCCGATCAAGGTGGTGAAACAAGAGCCCCAACAGCCGCAGCCTCAGCAGCAGCAACAAGCAGCCCGTGCCAGAACCTTCAACATCAACGCCCGTCAAGCCCAGGCTGACAACAACGTGGTTAATGGTACGTTCCTTATGAATGGTATTTATGCATCATGTTTGTTTGATACTGGAGCCGATAACTGCTTTATGTCGTTTGAATTAGAGAAGCTCCTTAGTCGTAAGCGCTCTTATCTCCCCTCGTCATTCGAAGTCGAAGTCGCTACTGGAAGAACTGTCGCCGTTAACTCTGTTCTCCGTGATTGTACTCTCGAGCTCAACAATCATATCTTCCCAAGACCTCATTCCGATGCAGCTCGGAAGTTTCGACATCATAGTAGGCATGGACTTTCTTCGCGAAAACCATGCTGAAGTTGTGTGTTTTGATAAAATGATTCGATTCTCGCTCGCAAATGGTGTTATTTTATGTGTGTGCGGTGAAACAGCTTCGAAAGGTCTCAAGCTCATGTCGTATGTCCAAGCTAGCAAATATCTCCGCAAGGAATACAGAGCTTTCTTGGCTAACATTGTAGTAGCGGTGAAGGAAAAGAAAGGGAGTCCTGGAATAAACGATGTCCCCGTTGTGTGTGAGTTTCCGAGTGTGTTCCCTGACGATCTCCCAGGCTTACCGCCAAGTCGTGATATCGACTTTCGCCTCGACCTTATTCCTGGAGCTAACCCCGTTGTCAAAGCCCCTTATCGACTCGCTCCATCCGAAATGCGGGAACTTTCGAACCAACTCCAGGAGTTACTCGAAAAGGCTTTATTCGCCCGAGCACCTCTCCTTGGGGCGCGCCAGTCCTTTTCGTTAAAAAGGATGGGTCGATGTGCATCGACTATCAGGAGTTGAATAAGTTAACCATCAAGAACCGTTATCCTCTACCTCGAATCGATGACTTATTTGACCAGCTGCAATGTGCCAAGTGTTTTTCGAAGATCGATCTACGTTCAGGCTATCATCAATTCCGCATTCAGGAGGAAGACATCCCCAAAACCGCTTTTCGCACTCGATACAGCCACTATGAATTCGTTGTTATGCCTTTTGGTTTAACCAACGCACCCGCGGTTTTCATGGATCTGATGAATCGCGTGTGTAAGCCATTTCTAGACTGTTTCGTCATCGTGTTCATCGACGATGTCTTGATCTATTCCAAATTGAAAGCCGAACACGCGCAACATGTACGTTTAATTCTCGAACTACTCTAGGGGAATCAACTCTATGCCAAGTTCTCCAAGTGCGAATTCTGGCTGGAGGAGGTTCTGTTTCTGGGACACATCGTAAATAGTCAAGGTATTCATGTCGATCCCGCGAAGATTGAAGCAGTTAAGAGCTGGATTACGCCCAAGAACCCGTCTGAAGTTCGTTCTTTTCTAGGACTAGTAGGCTATTATCGACGATTTATCGAAGGATTCTCGAAGATCGCTGTGCCGCTTACCGCCCTTACCCATATTGACAAGCCTTTTGTTTGGGGAACTGAACAAGAATCTGCTTTTCAAACCCTTAAGCATATGCTCTGCAATGCTCCTGTTCTCACGTTTCCCGACGGAAACAATGATTTCATTGTCTATTGTGATGCTTCCAACCTTGTTCTTGTCTGTGTTCTCATGCAACGGGACAAGGTTATAGCTTACGCATCTCGTCAGCTCAAAATCCACGAGAAGAACTATACAACCCATGATCTCGAGCTAGGCGCAGTTGTTTTTGCATTGAAGATTTGGTGACACTACCTGTATGGTACCAAGTGTACGATCTTCACCGATCACAGGAGTTTACAACACATCTTTAATCAGAAAGAACTTAACATGCATCAACGCCGATGGGTAGAACTTCTTAACGATTATGACTGTGAGATTCGTTATCACCCAGGCAAGGCAAATGTTGTTGCCGACGCGCTCAGCAGACGGAGTTATTTGCTCAGTATTCGCAATACCCAAGCCCATCATGATCTCGAAACCCTCATCCGCGAAGCCCAGCATGCTTGTTTTAACGAACGCACTTTGAAGAAAGAGAGGATCTATCACGATGGAGCTCAGCTGGTAAGCAAAGCAAATGGGATTTTCTATTATCTGGACCGAATTTGGATCCCTAAGTGGACCGATTTGCGAAAGATTATAATGGACGAAGCCCACAAATCCCGCTACTCTATTCATCCCGGTGCCGATAAAATGTACCAGGATCTTCGCTACAAGTACTGGTGGCCGGGCATGAAACGGGATATCGCTCTTTATGTTGGAAGTTGCCTGACTTGTGCGAGAGTTAAGGCTGAACATCAACGACCTTCTGGCTTACTCGAACAACCTCCAATCCCCATATGGAAGTGGGAGAGTATAGCTATGGATTTCATAACCAAACTTCTGCCCACGCCATCAGGTCACGACAACATTTGGGTTATAGTTGATCGTCTGACCAAATCAGCCCACTTTTTGCCAATACGGGAAGACTACAAGGTAGAACGACTAGCCCGAATCTACACCGACGAGATCATTTGTAATCATGGTACACCTCGTGACATCATTTCAGACCGTGACGCTCAGTTTACTTCGCGATTGTGGGAAACATTTCAAGCAGCTCTTGGTACGACGCTTAACCTGAGTACCGCATTCCATCCTCAAACCGACGGACAGACTGAAAGAACGATCCGTACTCTTGAAGACATGCTCCGTGCGTGTGTCATAGACTTCGGTGGTAGTTGGAACAAATACCTACCGTTAGTCGAATTCTCGTACAACAACAGCTATCATGCCAGCATACAAATGGCATCATTCGAGGCCTTATATGGAAGAAGATGTCGTTCACCTTTTGTGTGGCACGAGATCGGTCATTCGCAACTAACTGGTCCTGAGCTACTACAAGAGACAACTGACAAAATCCTCCAGATTCGAGACAACTTGTCGAAAGCCAGGGATAGACAGAAAAGTTACGCCGATAGAAGACGCAAGCCCCTTGAATTTGATGTTGGCGACTATGTACTCCTAAAGGTATCACCTTGGAAGGGTGTGGTCAGATTCGGCAAGAAAGGGAAACTAGCGCCTCGATATGTTGGACCTTTTAAGATTCTGGAGAGAATCGGAAAAGTCGCCTACAGACTCGAACTACCGGAGGAACCTAGTAACGTCCACCCAACTTTCCATGTGTCGAACCTCCGAAAGTGCCTAGCTGACCATGATCTGATTGTACCTCTCGACGACCTTCAAGTCAATGAAACGCTGCATTTCGTAGAAAAGCCTGTCGAAATCATGGATCGCCAAACCAAGCAACTCAGACGCCCGCGCATCCCTATCGTGAAAGTCCGATGGGAAGGCAAACGAGGCGCAGAGTTCACTTGGGAACTCGAAAGCGACATGAAGGCTAAGTAACCGTAGTTGTTTAAATGAAGATCTGAAGCGAGAAATTGGTAAGATCATTCACGGTGATGTGCAGCTTTCAGCCTAATTTCGGGACGAAATTCCCTAAACAAGGGGAGGCTGTAACACCCCGTGTTTTCGAATGTCAAAGTCAAAGTCAAAGTCCAAGTCAAGTTTGACCTCTTTGACTGTAAATTAGTCTATTTTATGTTTTATTATTTGTATTATGTGAAGTAAGTGTTGTCAATCAAAGGAATCGAAGTAATCAAATGTTTAATCGACGCGAAATGCTTTACGACTGTGAATAGTAGGAAGTAACAATGCGATAAAGTCAATCAATCAATAATCAAGCTACTCAAATCATCAATCTAACTCGAAACTCGAACTATGCGAATTGGTGATATATTACGTGTGTGTGCGCCTTACGTGTTACCTGTGCGTGTTTACTTTATGTTATGTGTGGTGATCAATCGAATCGAAACTCGAAACTCAATCGAACTTAATCGAAATCGATTATGATGAATGGTAGCGAAAGGATAGTGTGAAGTATAGATGCTTGTATGTAGATATAGTGGTTGGGATTAAAAGTAATTTGAATAGGAAACTCTATCGTATTCGTATCGTCTTCAATCGAAATCGAAATATCATAAATCGTCGCACCAAACGCTCAAAGCAGGCTGTGAATCGATCAGGCTCCTAGCCGATCGAACAGCCCAGCCGATCGAACGGGTTGTCCGATCGAGCAGGCTGTCCGATCGGGATGCCTGGCCGATCGGCCAGCTCTTTCCTCTTTGGGAAGCCTATAAATAGGTCTGTCATTGTCATTCTTTCCACTTTTGGAAACCCTCTGACCGACCAGCTCGTGCTCCCCTTCTTTTCTCAGATTTCTCTCAATCCCGGTAAGGCTTCATCCTAAATCTTGTACTTTCTTGATCAATACATGCTCCTACACCTTTCTATCTTTCAAATCTTGATTTCTAACCGTGAAATCATCAAGATCTAAGTATTCTAGGATGATGTCATCATGGTGTTCTTCAAGAACTTCATGTTTTGGCCTCAATCCACCAAGAATCACTTGGATCTAACCGATTTCCACATAAACAAACAAAGATTTATCCTAGATCTAAACATTTACATGATGTAAAGGATTGAAAGATGGATTTTCCAACTTTCTTTCAACTCTTTTACACTCAATGCCTTCAAACCGGTAGAAACGGAGCTTGAGCCAACTCACTAATCATTCTAATGGTTGCGTGATTCAAGATTCGGATTCTATCTACGAGGTTCACCGATTTCGGGTTAAATGTTAAACTACCATTCCGAACCGTTCACCGGCCGGACTTGGGTGATTCCTGTCCAAGCAGAAGAAACAAGTAAGAACGAAAGTGTCATGGTTCAGCTCGTTGTCAAAATACCTCGATATAACGTCAAACAATCAGAACAGTCAAGTGTTAGACGAACAGGCCGACCAGGTCAGGATGCTGACCGATCGAACAGGCTGTTCGAACGAACAGCCCAACCGATCGGACATGTCAGCCGATCGACCAGGCCAGCCGATCGGCTAGCACATGGCCCCACACTTTAATAATTTCATGAAGTCTAGTATTGAACGAAGTGCTGTTCGATCAAACTACGGTTTGGGTTGGATTACTCTTCGGATCATGAGATACTATGCTTCAACCCTTAATCGATTATTCAACTCGTTCGACGTATTGGAGTGCCACCCGATCGAACATGTTGTCCGATCAGGTGACATCCTGCTGAGGACTTGCTACTGAAGTGTCTAACCGATCGGTTAGGCCGACCGATCGAACAGGCCCTTCGATCGATCGACCTGAAAGGTAAGAACACTTCAATGTTCTCAAATACTACAAGGAAAACTTCAAAAGGTCAAATCATCATACACAAACACATCCTACTCAAAGGAAGAAACAATCCACTCGAACGGTCCAACCGATCGAGCCTACCGGCCGATCGAACAGGCTGTCCGAACGGACTGTCCAACCGAACGAACAACCCGTTCGATCGAACCTACAATTCGATCGACCAGGCTGTTCGACCCATCATCACCATTTCCATTTAACGCGCTACTCATCGTTATGCTATCGAACTATTCAGTCTAACCCTACTCTCAAGCGCTCCCTTCAATCCATCAATCAATTGTTGTGAGTATACTCGAACCCTTTCTGCTTTAGCACTTTTGGGTGTTACATACGTTACTTATCTAAATCACAATCGAACACACTACTCAACTATTTAAACGCTAACCGTTCTGCATGTATTACGTGACTAAACGAATGCTTGTTGTTATGTTTACACGTGGAATGCTGTCTACCTGCCTTAACGACGTAGTACTATAGTTTGGACTCAGCACCCGTTCACACGGGGGTTGTTAAGGACAATTACTTGCATGGATTACGGTGATAATCATGTATTGCGAACTGCCTCGGGCAGTCAACTGATGTGTGAAATATATGTTAATTAAATTCAACAAGTTTTAAAAATTGGAAAAACCCGTAAACCACACACTACCGGCAAGTGTACCGGTCGTAAGTAGTAAAACAAGTAAGTCCGAGTATCGAACCGTGGACACAATTTAGCGACTCTTGATACTAAACCTCTATCGACCCCTAGCCTAATAAATTGGTTTTGTTTTGAGAAAAATATTTTTAAACTAAAAAGCAATTTAAATAAATATACGACCAAACAGCAGCAAGCACAGACAACTAGAGACTGGACTGAAACTCAAGTATGAGAAAAATAGGTTACCCAGGTAAGAATCCCTAGACTCATGAATAAAATCCTATCCTTGGTTTTGAATGAAGACTCTGTCTAACCCGATAGACCCCCGGAAGGAAAACCGAACCAAACAGTATGACAAGTGATGAAGTGCTAAAATGGACTGAGTCGAGTTATCGACCACCAAATCCCACAACTATTAGGTATAAAGTAATTTATTTACTAAAACCCTCCAATTATGAAGCAGAAATAATAAAGAACACCGAGACCCTAGGAAACTCTAGACACGAATAAACAGATGAACCCGAGTTATCGGCCACCCAAACTGCCAAACAACGCCTAGCTAATAACCTAGCAATTCTAAATTAGATTTCTCACCTCTAGAAAAGATTGCACGTTTTAATTAATTGGTTTTAATAATTATTACACTTGAATTAGATTTCTCACCTTCAAGGTCTAGACCGAAAGGTTACAACCTAGACTGACTCCCGGCTCTAAAGTATATTTCTAAGTATCTAGAGCAATGGAACCAACAAATAAATTATCAAACCAATCAAAACCAACACACAAATATTTAGAATCGGGTTCAAAAACTATATCATGTAAATCATCACATTCATTCAAAACCAAAAGTTAATCATTCAAACAATCATCTAGTTCATCAACCCTAGGCAACCATAAAAAGTTTAGCTACTCATATTAATCAAAAGCATAACAAACTCGGTTCTAAAAATCAAGCAAAACATGGTTCACTACAAAAGATTAGAAAAATAAGCGTAAATTCGAACCCGCAATACGCCAAAAACCACTGCCCTCTTTTCTTTTTCTGTTGTGCGATCTCAACTGCTTGTTGATGTTGTCGAATAAAAATAATAGCAATCCTTTTCAATTCCTTCCTTGTTGCCGTCCACTTCCCTTTTCTCTTCTGCAGCCGTAGGTTGTTGTCGTCCAACTGTTGCGTCCTGCCGTCTATATGTACGTATCTGACTGTAGGGTTTTTTTTTTCTTTTGCTGGGCCCTTTGTGCAAACCCACAACAACCGCCAATCAACATTGTTTTCTTTTTTTTTTATTGGTCTAGTCGCCCAACTTTTAGAATTCACGTATGAATTCAATTCTTGCCATATGCTCATGAATTAATTTCAAGTTTGATGATTATGTCACCTTTAGTCCTCTAAAATTCATGAGCTATTTTTAATCCACTTTTCTTTAATTGCAATTCAACCCTTCTAGTTTCAGCTTCATTTAATATTTCCGATTCTTCACACATTAATCGTTTAAGCTCGTTTTTTCATTCCTTTTTGCACCAGGACCTGTAATAATAATAAATAATAAAATATATGTCTAAATATTATAAAAACGACTCAAGAACTATAAAAATAATATACAAAATACACGGATAAATGACTGTGTTTTCAACACATCAAATATCCCCACACTTTACCTTTTGCTTGTCCCTAAGCAAAATCCCAAGCAACATGTCCAACTTAAACACTTAACAACAACGCAAGTCTCGAACAAATTATAACCCGAACTACGAAATCATCAAACACAGCGGTTTCGCAAGACTTACAACGTTCAAAAGGTGACGAATCATAATATTTAAATGAAAACGGGCATACCTAAGCAAGTTTTTCTTACCTTCAAGCAATCAATTATGCAATGTCGACACCCCTCACAATTTCACTCATCTCTCGGCTAATATATATGTAAGTGAACTCTCAAAACCAAACTATGAAGCATACTATCATAAGCTTGTACGTCAATCAAATCTCCACCTAAATGTTAGAATTCGGCACGGATCAAAAGGGCTTAAACGGGTAGGCAAGGGCTAAAGGTAGGTTATTTTTTATTTTTATTTTTATTTTTTTTTTTGGGAAAAAGTGGCTAAACACATAATCACACAATAAACCGGATAAGCACGAAACAAACACTAACAAATTGGTCATTTCGACCCACAGCTTTTATTCTTTTTTTTTTCTTTTTTTTCTCATCTTTTGCTCTTTTTTTTTCGATTTTCACTTTTTTTTTTATAATAATCACGTAACACGATCCGGCTATCAAATCACAAAAGGGTAACAAACGAATGGTTAGGCTCAAAGTGGTGTAACTAAGGGTAATGGTGAAACGGGTTAAACACAAAGGTTACACAAACAAGGTGATCCTAATGCCTCTATCACATCCATGCCAAATCCTAACCGAAGGTCTCAAATTGTATCAAAACGCACAAGTTCTAAAGTAATGCAACAAAGTCGGTAAACACACATGAAACGAAAGTAATGAACATATAAATATGAACATATAAAGGCTCAAATCTCACTATCATGTGGAAAATAAGGGCTAATGATATCAACAATGCATAATCAATTAACTCTCCGGCTCCATCCACTATCCTAGGCATCCCAAAACCTTTTACACCCAAAAACCGATTCAGTCAACCTACTATCCCGCAACTTAAAGAAACATGCGCTCTCGACTCGTAAATTCGACAATTAAACCGTTTTTGACCGACGTTTTGAAAAGGTTTTTGTTTTCTACGCGCTACAGGACCGGGACTCGCAACAAACTCACTTTTTTTCAATTTTTCAATTTTTTTTTCTTTTTTTTTTTTGATTTTTTTTTTTTACTCAAATCTAGCTAGAAAGACGTAGTCTCCCATCCCCACACTTAAAGTTTACATTGTCCCCAATGTAGGATGAAAGACAACTAAAAATAAATAAGAAATAAAACCTAAAATAATATACAAAAAATAACGAATTGGAAAGGACTTAGCTGGTTAGGATAAAAATCAGTGCCAGCTGCGCGTGTCATCAATCCGAACCCGTACACGACCGTATAGCATTTCCTTCGCGATCGTATCCAAAACTGATATACCTGGCTGCCTTTTACAATAATGACAAAGCTCGAAATCCCCGCCCGAATGGAGATTGAGTACGGGCGGTATCCTCCAAACCTGCACAAACAAAACAAAGCAAACCCAAGCATAATATCGACTCTAAACGAAGACCGACTCAAGACTGACTCAATAGTAAAATGAAAGAAAATATACAAAACTCTACAACAAATAAGCCTACACCTCACACACTCATGCCAACCTCGGGAAGATCAAGCGTCTCTCCCTCTCTCTCCTCAGATGGGCCCTCAATGTAGATTTTCAACCTATTCCCATTCACCTTAAACCTTTGACCTTCCTCATTCTCAATCTCAACAGTGCCATACGGAAAAACCTCAGTGACTAAATGCGGACCCGTCCATCGTGACTTCAACTTTCCCGGAAACAACCTTAACCGGGAATTATAAAGCAGCACCTTATCCCCACACTTAAATTCTTTCACACTCTTAATGTGGCGGTCATGCAACTGCTTAGTCTTCTCCTTGTAAGCCCACGACTTCTCGTATGCTTCATCACGCAACTCTTCTAACTCATGTATCTGGAGAAACCGTTTCTTACCCGCAGCATCCATATCAAGATTTACCTTTCGCAAGGCCCAGTACGCCCGGTGTTCTAACTCAACCGGAAGATGGCACGCTTTCCCATAGATCATCCTAAAGGGTGTGGTCCCGATAGGTGTCTTATACGCAGTACGGAAAGCCCAGAGTGCGTCATCTAAATTGTCGGCCCAGTCAATACGGCTCTGTCCGACAGTCTTCTCCAAGATACGCTTAATGCCACGATTGGCATTCTCCACCTGTCCACTCGTCTGAGGGTGATAGGCAGTCGAAAGCCGATGGGTGACCCCATAGCGCTTCAACACCTTCTCCATCTGCGAGTTACAGAAATGGGTGCCACGATCACTAATGATGGCCTTAGGAGTGCCGAACCTAGCAAACAACTCTCTCAGAAACTTCACTACAACCCTAGCACTATTAGTGGCCAAAGCTTTCGCCTCTACCCACTTAGACACATAATCGATAGCTACAAGGATGTAACGACTCCCACGTGACATGGGGAAGGGTCCCATGAAATCGATGCCCCAGATATCAAAAATCTCAACCACCTGGATGGGGTTTTGGGGCATCTCATTCCGGGATGAGATGTTGCCGGCTCTCTGGCAAGCATCACAACTACGAACAAACTCGTGGGCGTCCCTAAAGATGGTGGGCCAATAAAACCCCGAATCAAACACTCGCTTAGCGGTATACGCTCCCCCGAAGTGGCCACCAGCGGGCCCCGAATGACAATGCTCAAGAATACTACGAGTCTCGGGTTTAGTCACACACCTCCTAACCATCTGATCCGCACCTATCCTAAACAAATAAGGATCCTCCCATATGTAGAATTTAAGGTCGGCAAAGAATTTCTTCTTCTGCTGGTATGGCATCTCGTGTGGAAGCTCTCCTGTGGACAAGTAGTTCGCAAAATCTGCGAACCAGGGATAGCCCTCTTCTTGGGCCCTCACATACATCAACATCTCATGTGGGAAGGAATCGCCTATTGTCCCCCCGCTAGACAGCTCACTCTCTGAATTCTCAAGCCTAGATAGGTGGTCAGCAGCCACGTTCTCTGCTCCCTTCTTATCCCTAATCTCTATGTCGAACTCCTGGAGCAAGAGAATCCACCTAATCAACCTGGGTTTCGCGTCCTTCTTCGCGAACAAGTACCTAAGTGCAGCGTGATCAGTAAAAATAATGGTCTTAGAAAGCACTAAGTAGGACCGAAACTTGTCACATGCAAACACAACTGCTAACAACTCCTTCTCAGTCGTGGTGTAATTCTCCTGAGCATCGTTTAGGGTCTTGCTAGCGTAATAGATGGGATGAAAATGCTTCTCCCTACGCTGCCCTAAAACGGCTCCAACGGCAGAATCACTTGCGTCGCACATGACTTCAAACGGAAGACTCCAATCGGGAGCCACAAGAATGGGAGCAGTAACAAGCCTCTCCTTCAACAACTCGAAGGCCCTAGTGCACTCGGCATCAAAAACAAATGGCCTGTCCTTCTCCAACAACTGGGTCATAGGCCTAGCTATCTTAGAGAAGTCACGAATAAAGCGGCGATAGAATCCTGCGTGACCTAAGAAGCTCCTAATAGATTTCACAGAAGTAGGCGGCGGGAGCTTGGAAATCGTATCAATCTTGGCCTGATCCACCTCAAGCCCCGCGTGTGAAATCTTGTGACCTAACACAATCCCCTCACGAACCATAAAATGACACTTCTCCCAATTAAGCATCAGGTTCGTCTCCTCACAACGAGCTAGCACTCGATCTAGATTACGCAGACACGAATCGAAGGAACTCCCAAAAACAGAAAAGTCGTCCATGAAAACCTCCATGGAGTCCTCGATAAGCTCATGAAAGATGGCCACCATACAGCGCTGGAAAGTAGCCGGAGCATTACATAGTCCAAACGGCATGCGTCGGTACGCAAAGGTGCCGTAGGGGCATGTAAAGGTGGTTTTCTCCTGATCCTCCGGTGCGATGGGAATCTGGAAATAACCGGAAAAACCGTCAAGGAAGCAATAGAATTGCTGCCCCGACAGTCGCTCAAGCATCTGATCAATAAACGGCAAGGGAAAGTGATCCTTGCGAGTGGCATCATTAAGTCTGCGGTAGTCAATGCAGACTCTCCATCCGGTGACTGTCCTGGTGGGTATCAATTCATTCTTCTCGTTCACCACCACAGTCATACCCCCCTTCTTGGGAACTACCTGGACAGGGCTGACCCATGCAGAATCAGAGATCGGGTAAATCAGGCCGGCGTCGAGCAGCTTCAACACCTCCTTCTTCACCACATCCTGCATACTGGGGTTCAGCCTCCTCTGCGGCTGTACCACCGGTCTATACTCCTCCTCCATAAGAATTTTGTGGGTGCAAAAGGAAGGGTTAATACCCTTGATGTCTACTAACTTCCAGGCAATAGCATGCCTGTGCGCCCTCAAAACAACCATCAGTCTCTCCTTCTCCTCCTCCGTCAAACTCGATGAAATAATGACGGGCAACTGAGATCCCTCGCCAAGGAATGCATACTCCAAGTGAGATGGCAGTTCCTTCAGCTCTAGAGGCGGGGGTATCTCCACTGATGGTTTCTCCTCAGGAGTCTTTCTCTCTAACACTTCAAACACCTCAGAAACCTTAAAACATTCGGATCCTATGGATGGCTCGCTGGATGGTAATGGTGAATCCTGCTCTAGGTCGAACTCGGTCAACTCAATGCCCTCGACATCTACCCCTAACATTTGGGTCTCTATAGACTCTCTACCGCAAACCTCACCAAGAAAACTACCTACATGTGACATAAGAGTGTCTATAAAGTAAAGAGTGTCGTCATGCTGCGGCGTATGCTTCATCGAATGCTGAATGTCAAAGGTGACCGCATCATCGTCGACGCGGAGAGTAAGCTTACCGTCAAGAACATCAATGACGGCTCGGGCAGTAGCAAGGAATGGACGTCCTAAAATAAGTGGAACTTTAGAATCCTCGTCCATATCAAGAATGACGAAATCCACCGGAAAAACGAACTTGTCAACCTTGACAAGCATATTCTCTACGATACCACGTGGAAACTTCACAGATCGATCTGCGAGCTGAAGGCTCATGCGCGTAGGAGATGGCTCGCCTAGATTGAGCTTAGCAAAAATGGAGTAAGGCATGAGGTTAATGCTAGCTCCTAGGTCGGCCAGCGCATGGCTGACAGTAAGATCTCCGATCAGACACGGAATGGTGAAACTCCCTGGATCAGTCATCTTCTTAGGAAGCTTGTTCTGCACGACTGCAGAACACTCCTCACTAAGAGTGACAGTAGACAACTCCTCTAGTTTCTTCTTGTTTGTGAGAAGATCCTTTAGGAACTTGGCGTACTTAGGCATTTTAGACAGAGCCTCAATGAAAGGAAGGTTCACATGGAGTTTCTTCAGCATCTCCAAGAACCGTGAATACTGCTCAGAATCGCTCTTAGCTAAAAGCCTACCAGGGTAAGGAGCTGTGGGTTTATAGACTCTAAGTGGCTCCTTTTCCTTCTCCTTCTCTCCCGAAGACTCGCTGGACTGTGCTGTACTTGCTGGGCGCAGCCTAGGGTGCACTTTGCCAGCAGGAGTCTCCATCTCAATCTCCTCATCAACCGGGTCCTCGTCCTCGTCTACCGGCTTCTCCTCTTCTACTCTCCTACCACTCCTAGTAGTCACTGCCTTTGCAGTGGCGTTTGGGTTAGTCTGGGTGCTACTAGGGAATGTACCTACTGGCCTCTCAGTCATCCTATTGGCCATCTCTCCAACGGTCCTCTCTAGACTCTTTATGGTGGACCCCTGATTCCTAAACATGAGCTCAAACTCCTGATTTTTCTTGACCTGCTCCTGATGTCTAGCCTCACCCTGCATCACTATCGACTCTAGGAGTTTATTCGTCCTACTCTGACTCTCCTCATTCCTCTTCAAGAACTCGCTCAACTCAGACTTGGGCTCTCCACTACTCTGTCCATCAGCAGGGGTCTGAAAGAGACTCTGACGTGGTTGGAATCCAGGGGGATTCCTTCCCTGCCAGTTCGAGGTCTGGCGCGGCTGCCATCCAGAGTTGTAACCCTGGCCTCGTCCCTGGTTCTGTATAAATCTCAACTCCTCCTCAGATCCTACCGGGCAATCTACCGTCTCATGCCCACCTCTACACACCTCACACTTAGAGCTAATCTTCACCTGAATGTCCTTGACCATCTTTGTCAAGGACTCGACCTGGGCGGCTAAAGCTACGCTAGAATCCACCGTATGAATACCCCTAGAGGCAGCAGTAACGCCCCCGGAGCCTGGCTCGGTATAAGTACTGGTGGCCAGATCCTCCATCATCTCAAGACACTCAGCAGCAGTCTTGGTCTTCATCATGTTTCCTCCTGCGGTGGAGTCAAGCAGTCTCTTAGTCGCTTCAGAAACTCCATTATAGAATTTCTCCACGACTCTCCACTCCTCAAGCCCATGGTGAGGGCACTTGTTCAGCAACGCCTTAAACCTATCCCATGTCTCGTAGAAAGACTCCCCTGGCTGCTCAGTGAATGCATAGATGAGATTTCTAAGACGAGCGGTTTTTGCAGGTGGGAAGTATTTTTGTAAGAATTTAGATTGAAGATCATTCCAAGTAGTGATTGCTCCCTGTGGGAGGGAGTCCAACCAGATAGCAGCCTGATCAGTGAGTGAGAAGGGAAACAAACGAAGGTGAATGGCCTCCTCAGTAACGCCCGTAAGGCGGAAAGTACTACAGACCCTACCGAATCTAGTCAGATGAGCATGTGGGTCCTCGTCTCGTAAACCATGGAACTGGACCGAATGGGTAATGGTGTTGATCAAGGTGGGTGGGATGGTCCAGTTGTTCGCCTCTACAGCAGGAAGTGTGATGCTCGAGCGAACGGTGGTAGGAGCAACACTAATGTGATCAGCAACAGTCCTACGATCAGCCATAACTACAGAAAAGACAAGATCAGGAAGAAGTACCTGTGGCTGGCGTAAACGACGGTGAAACTCGCGTTCGGGTTCAGAGAATGGTGAAGTATCAGGTGGGCCCGAGGAACGTGTGTGCATACACTGAAAAGCAAGTATAAAAAGGCACGAATCACAAACAAGCTAGCTAAACAAGTAGGCACACAGAACTAGCAAGTATCCTAAAAAAAAAACAAACCTACTATTTTTTTTTTTTAATTTTTTTAACTAAGAAATAACAAAAACAACTAATCTAAGAAAGCAGTAAAATGGCTAAATCCCCGACTAGGGTCGTCCTCAAAAGCGCACTGTGTCCCCGGCAACGGCGCCAAAAACTTGATGTGTGAAATATATCTTAATTAAATTCAACAAGTTTTAAAAATTGGAAAAACCCGTAAACCACACACTACCGGCAAGTGTACCGGTCGTAAGTAGTAAAACAAGTAAGTCCGAGTATCGAACCGTGGACACAATTTAGCGACTCTTGATACTAAACCTCTATCGACCCCTAGCCTAATAAATTGGTTTTGTTTTGAGAAAAATATTTTTAAACTAAAAAGCAATTTAAATAAATATACGACCAAACAGCAGCAAGCACAGACAACTAGAGACTGGACTGAAACTCAAGTATGAGAAAAATAGGTTACCCAGGTAAGAATCCCTAGACTCATGAATAAAATCCTATCCTTGGTTTTGAATGAAGACTCTGTCTAACCCGATAGACCCCCGGAAGGAAAACCGAACCAAACAGTATGACAAGTGATGAAGTGCTAAAATGGACTGACTCGAGTTATCGACCACCAAATCCCACAACTATTAGGTATAAAGTAATTTATTTACTAAAACCCTCCAATTATGAAGCAGAAATAATAAAGAACACCGAGACCCTAGGAAACTCTAGACACGAATAAACAGATGAACCCGAGTTATCGGCCACCCAAACTGCCAAACAACGCCTAGCTAATAACCTAGCAATTCTAAATTAGATTTCTCACCTCTAGAAAAGATTGCACGTTTTAATTAATTGGTTTTAATAATTATTACACTTGAATTAGATTTCTCACCTTCAAGGTCTAGACCGAAAGGTTACAACCTAGACTGACTCCCGGCTCTAAAGTATATTTCTAAGTATCTAGAGCAATGGAACCAACAAATAAATTATCAAACCAATCAAAACCAACACACAAATATTTAGAATCGGGTTCAAAAACTATATCATGTAAATCATCACATTCATTCAAAACCAAAAGTTAATCATTCAAACAATCATCTAGTTCATCAACCCTAGGCAACCATAAAAAGTTTAGCTACTCATATTAATCAAAAGCATAACAAACTCGGTTCTAAAAATCAAGCAAAACATGGTTCACTACAAAAGATTAGAAAAATAAGCGTAAATTCGAACCCGCAATACGCCAAAAACCACTGCCCTCTTTTCTTTTTCTGTTGTGCGATCTCAACTGCTTGTTGATGTTGTCGAATAAAAATAATAGCAATCCTTTTCAATTCCTTCCTTGTTGCCGTCCACTTCCCTTTTCTCTTCTGCAGCCGTAGGTTGTTGTCGTCCAACTGTTGCGTCCTGCCGTCTATATGTACGTATCTGACTGTGGGGTTTTTTTTTTTCTTTTGCTGGGCCCTTTGTGCAAACCCACAACAACCGCCAATCAACATTGTTTTCTTTTTTTTTTATTGGTCTAGTCGCCCAACTTTTAGAATTCACGTATGAATTCAATTCTTGCCATATGCTCATGAATTAATTTCAAGTTTGATGATTATGTCACCTTTAGTCCTCTAAAATTCATGAGCTATTTTTAATCCACTTTTCTTTAATTGCAATTCAACCCTTTTAGTTTCAGCTTCATTTAATATTTCCGATTCTTCACACATTAATCGTTTAAGCTCGTTTTTTCATTCCTTTTTGCACCAGGACCTGTAATAATAATAAATAATAAAATATATGTCTAAATATTATAAAAACGACTCAAGAACTATAAAAATAATATACAAAATACACGGATAAATGACTGTGTTTTCAACACATCATCAACCCGCAGTCATTGGTATCTATAGATCCATGTCGATAATTAACATGCTTCGTTTTCCTCTGTGTACGTGCTGGTTATGCGTAAACTATTTCGAACTCTATATGCTATATCAAACTTGTATGCTCACCTTTACATTATATGTATTGACTTTATTTTAATGTATGTGACAGGTGTTTAAGGTGTTTACTTGCTAGGGAAGCGAGGCTAGAATAAAGCTCTAGAGCCCCCCAACAAATAGTTGTCTATCATGGTCAAGATAGGGGTCTTTAGATGCAAACAAACAATATTTATTATTATATTTGAATCTGAGTTGTCGGAACAGAACATTTGACTAGTTGTTATCTATAATAATTTGTTTTACTATTTGGGATACGGTATGGGACGTATTATTTAAACTAAATAGTAATGATAATTGTTGTGGAAACTTCTGGACAATCTGTTTCGCTCAGTGCCATGCCCCGATGATTCCGCCATCGGTTGGGGTGTGACACCAACCCACAACCACCATCAAACCCTAACCTACAGATACAACCACCACCGTCCTAATCTCAACCACTCTAACAACCACCACCGTCCTAACCTAAACCACTCTAACAACCACCACCGTCAAACACCTCTACCGCCAAACACCACAACCAAAATATTTCAGAAAAAAAACCGTAAAAAAACAATAACAAAAAAAGGAAAGATGAAGATGTTACTAACCTCTTGTGAAAATTCGCGTCGTATGGTTCGATACGGGATAGAAATGGTATTCGGGTGAGAGTTGTGTGTGTTTTTGGTGTTTTGGTGTGTGTGTGTGTTTGAATTGATTTTGATCTAGTTTTCCTCTTTAGTGAGCTGAAAAGTTGTTTGTGTTGGTATACACTCCTCATTGGCCAATACGTGGCTTATAGATTGCTTACCAGCAGTCGCTTATTGTGCTATGAGCGGCATATAGAGGCTGGTATACACCTCTCATTGCCCAATATGTTGCATATGATGCCTTTTTTTTTTAATAAAAATAGTGATGTAAATAAGTGTTTTTACATTATAAAACAATGTTATTAACATTTTTTATAAAATAAATGTTGCTTACACTATATTCAAAAGATAATAGAATGTAAATTAAAAAAAATAAACACATAATAATACGATTAAACAGTTTTACGTGTTACAACGAGAACCTACAACAAGTTAATAAAGTCTCTTCGAACACTTCTATTACTACGAAGTAACTTCTTACCCTGTGAAAGACGAGACATGTACATTGTCTCCCACTCCATAGCTTCAGTACTTCGATACATATTCCATAGTCCATTCGGTGGAGGCATCGGACCATCATCCGTTAACTTAACCATGATGAAATGGCCATCTTCCACATAGGCAATCGAAAGAACAGAATGGCCCTCCTCCGGACCATCAAACATGGGAAAGTATGTTTGACAAACACCATTGCGTAAATGTTGAACAACCACACCAAATTTTTGAGCCACCAACAATCCGACGTATGGCAAGAACATCCAACATGCCATTGGTGCAGGTTCCACATGCAACCAGTTTATTGATCGATATACCGTAGTGTAAAATCCCGGATCAAAAGAGTCAAGAATAGGCGACCACCGGGCTTTGTTAATTAACATCTCATCCAGTAGCTCTTGGCGGACCCACATCCAAGCATTCTGGTCCAATCCCAAACCCATAGCCACCGATCGAAACCCACAGTTACCGTCAGGCTGGGCATCTTCCATATGTGTTATGTATCTCCGATACATAGATGGAAGCCAGTCCTTAAAACGATCGATCATGTTTTTGTACCTGTAATTGGAAAATATATTGTGGAAAATCTTTATCAGGGAAAATGTATGTATGGAAATACGTAGGATATTATATAGGTCAATGATTGTTGACGTACCTATCCCCCACCAACAGTGGAAAATCTTCATCTATAATTTCAACTGTCTTTTTAGCCTTATTTTTCTTTGAACGACTGCGTTGCACTGCTGGCTTTTGAGCGTCCTCGTCCTTCTTTTGGCCTTTGCCCTTTGCTTCGGACTGGGTATCTTTACGTCTCGCAACCTCCTCCTTCTTTTTTTGTTGTGGTTTAGAGATTGGGCGCCCCTGAGTATCTTGTTGTACCTCAGGCGGTTGATGGTCAGTCATACTTGGATTCACTACCTCCTTTATCTTCGACAACATACTTTTTAACACTATCGGTGGTTGAGCCTTTAGTTGTTGCATGATTCTGTCCATTTCCTCCCGAAGATTATTATCATCTTCCTTAAGTTCTTCAGTATTGAAATCTAGTTTTGTCCAGAATTTGTCTACGGCGGCAAGAGGAATTTTGCAATCTGTATTTTAAAAACAATAGTTAGAAATGGGGGGGGGGTGGGTATTCATATGAAGTAGAATAAGCGGTTGAAGCCTGTTTTTATTACTTGTATTTTCCCACCACTCCATCCGACAAGCACATGGCAACCCACAACTCGTAAAAAGCTGGTGACCACAAGTCCCCCCTGCTGCGAGCAACGTACGAATCTTTTTCTTCTCCACAAGCAACAAATCTAATGCTTTCAGGGAAACATTACCACGTAGGTTATCAAAGAATGATATCATGTGGTCCCCCATTTTCGTGGACAGGCTTTCCTGAAAAGTGAGGTTTATTTGTATGCGTTGTGACTCTACAACTTTGTCAACAAGCCACACAAGTCTATGGAGCGAGCTGTTTGGCCCCTTAAGGTATCTCTTAAACTTAGCATCTTGGCTTTCAACTCTGTTGGTTGTATGTTGACCAAAGTTAGGGCTTGTGTTAGTCCAGGCTGAAACAAACTTTTCTTTATAGGGTAGTAGCCAGACAGTATACAAATAGTCCAAAACTCCTGAAAAAAACAGAATATAACGATTTGTAATGTTTGTATTGTAACACCCCGACCAAAGGCTGAAACAAAATTTTTCTGATAAATTAACTATTTTTAAATAATTAATTAAACAAATAAAACTATGTAATTATTGGATTAAATTGGTTAAAAATCGAATTTTGGGAAAAATATCAATTTTATATTTTCGAACATCATTATGATGTTAAAATAATTATAAAAATTTTCAGGTTTTATAAAATTAGTTTACTATTTTTATTGAATTTAATAAGATTAAAACTAACTTAATTCATAATAATTAGATAAAACTGGAAATAATTATAGTTTATATTTTTAGTAAATCAGGTTTGATGTATATGAGTTTATAAAAATGTTAGTTTTTATAAAAGTGATAAAAAACGTAAAAATAAAATAAAAGGTGTGTGCCCGGATAGATTTTAAGAAGTGTATAAAACAACTAATGTTAGGGTATCAATCAGCTCCTGTACAGGAGGATAAACTGGTAAATAAGGGGTGCTTTTACACGAGTGGTCCGGGTTCGATCCTTGCTAAGGGGCGGGTTATACAAGAAACCCCCCTTTTATGTTTTTCTAATTAACATAGTTAACTAAGTTAATTTTTTTTTAAAGTATAAAACAACTAATGTTAGGGTATCAATCAGCTCCTGTACAGGAGGATAAACTGGTAAAGAAGGGGTGCTTTTACACGAGTGGTCCGGGTTCGATCCTTGCTAAGGGGCGGGTTATACAAGAAACCCCCCTTTTTGTTATTCTAATTAACGTAGTTAATAACTAAGTTAACTTTTTTTAAAGGATTTCTTATTCAACATTTAACTCGATTAAGATTTTAGAGTTAAAATAAGTTTCAAACAAGGCAATTTCAACCCTTATACTTTAGATTTCAATAATTACATTTTATGCCCAATACTTTGTACTTTTAAATAATGTCAAAATAACCCCTAGACTATAACTTTAAATAAATGACAGTTTAGTCCCTGGACTTGGTTTTAACTATTTTTAAAGCAAGTTTCAAACAATGACAAACAAGTCCCTCAACTTATAGTTTCACAAAATGTAAAAATAGGCCCCTATAGTTTGTAAAATATAATTGTGTATATAAAATTCAGGGAGGTTACATGTATGTGTGTATACATGAATGAATGTGAACTAATATAATACGTACCTGATCTATGGTCGTTAGTCACTCGCGTAAATAGCCGCTCAAAGTTATAATTGTATAGCGTCTCAGTGGGAGAATTACACAATCGAGACCAAGAAAGCTTGAATATTTTCCATTCTTCAGCCGTTGCAAATTTTGCCTTGGTGTGTTTTAGAATATTTTGTGAGATGTGCCACCTACATAGCAATTTGGATGCTTTTGGGAATACTTTATCGCAAGCATTCATCAAAGCTATATCGCAATCTGTTACTATCAGGCGCGGTTCCATACCCTCTACCAACAATCCTTTGAGCTTCTGTAGGACCCACAAGAAGTTATCCTGTTTTTCTTTAGAGATAAAAGCATGAGCGACACAAAACGACTTATGTGTCGATGTCACACCCACAATTTGAACAAACGGAAGTCTATACTCATTCGTTTTGTAAGTGGTATCAATCATCAACACATGTGGGAAAGCACGCCACATTGTGTATGAGTACCGATGAACAAAAAAAACCTCCTCGGCCGCATTTGTTTTGGGATTCACTCGGGTGTGGTAAACATACCTTCCTTCATGCAACATTTGCTCCAATATCTGCATTGGAGTCCGATCACCATACATTTTGACTTTAATCTTTTTTATCACGTTTTGTATGTCTCGTAGAATGCACGCGCTCTGTGGGTTTTGTTTTCTTATGGTTAAATGTATGTTCGTAGGCTCCATGTTTTGAATATAAAGTCTCTCTACCAATGATTCTTCGTCTGGGGTCAACCTTCTCGCAAACGCGTGACCCTCGAGAAATACCGCAGGCTCATGGTTATGATCCTTTTGCTTCACCACTAAGCTCCAATTGCCACTACTTGCGTCTAGTTTCCCTATCATTTTAAAAGGACACCCAATCTTCTTGCTACCAGAACGCCGAATTGTTGCTTTACTTTTGCATGTGCCTCCATGGTCGCATTGCAACCATATCTTTACTGTCCTTGCTGACGACTCTTCGCCTTTTGTTACCGTTCGTTGGGTCACAATGATGTAAGCTTTCGCAATTTCTGTTTTGTAAGCCCAATTCTTTAACTCGTGAAGTGTCGCAAATACCTGAAACAACGGTAATTTAAAACTATATTTGTTTAAAATCTAATAAACCTTATACATAACGAATAACACGTATACAAAATCAACACGTATACAAAATCAACATTGTCTAAAATCTAATAAAAATTATACATAACGAATAACACGTAAACAAAATCAACTTTGTCTAAATTCTAATAGGCACCCTTCTAATAAACCTATACATAACGAATAACACGTATACAAAATCAAAATTGTCTAAAATTTAATAAACATTATAAATAACGAATACTACGTAAGTGACGGTTATGTTATACCTTTCCTTGTTTTTTTCGGGTCATTAGCACCATCGTCACCGCCACCACCATCGTCCCCGCCACCACCATCGTCCCCACCACCACCATCGTCCCAGCCACCACCATCGTCCTCGTCTTGATCACTTTCCTCGAAGTGTGTAACACCTTTCTCGATTTCGTTATCGTCTTCCTCGAAGTCAAAAGCACCTTCCTCGGACTTTTTCTTGCGTTGTTTTTCCTGATGGGAATGGTAAGTCCCGTATGCGTGTTGCGGATAGCTTTGAGCCACGTAAGATGGTCCGCCTCCTCTACGACCTGAAACAACTTAATGGTTAGACTAAAATAACCAAAACGACAATATGAATTTTTTACCTGGTTTAAATCAGACATCACGGACCGCACACTCCCTTCCTGATGCGAATGGTAAGTTTCGGCGTGTTACAGATAGCTTTGAGCCACGTAAGATGGTCCCGCCTCCTCTACGACTTGAAACAACTTAATGGTTAGACTTTAATAACCATAACGCCAATATGAATTTTTTTGCCTGGTTCAAATCAGGCATCACGGGCCGCACACTCCCTTCATCACAACGACGCACGGAAACCACCTCCTCACCTCGATCAATGCCGGGTAACCAAACGCTTTCGGAGACGTATGACTCATTCGACCTTTCACCAAAAAAATATTCAAAGTCCCAATTTGACATCGTGATTCGAATCTAATTTAACCAGACCGTTTAGTTGAAAATTTTTATCATTTTCATCACTTTTTTGGGTTTTTTGAACATTTGTATTACATGAATCCCGTAAGCTTGGGGTAAAGGGAAAAAATTCGAAACAATACGCAGCGTATAGGGCCATGAGCGCGTATATGTGGATCACCTTTTCAGTCTGAACTCCACTGTCATGTCAGCAATATACCTTAAATTCAGATATTATAGTACAAATGAGCAGCATATAAAGCAATGAGAGGCGTATAGGGTTTAATGCTCCAACTACCACCTTTCTAATATACCACTCATAGGGCAATGAGGGGTGTATAACTTTACTTTTTCTGACATAATTAATGCACTCAACTCCTATACAACCCTCATTGCCTTATATGAGACTCCTGAGGGAGGGTGTGTCACTACTTTTGAGGAATGTACCAATAACCACTAGTCAGACCTCGTTTTCATCTTCTTATATCCAAGATTGGACTTACAAATTGAGCGTTCATCTTGCGGGGTAATATACTAATATTAACAATGTAAAATGGCGACACCTAATTTATTGAATATTATTTTAATTTCTTTCCCTCGTGTTGATGTATCCCTTATCTAGTATGGGTTGTTGTATTATCTATTATTTAGCCTAGTTAGTTAAACATAACAATATCTCTAACATTAAAGTCGCACCATCTCTCCCAAACTAAGTCACCAAAAGCCGCTCTGTTCTTAAGCTATATAAACGTAACTTCTTTTATCGCATCCACCACTTGCAGAACCGAAAACGGGATGCCTTCAAACACTCTATCGTTACGAGCCTTCCAAATTCTCCACACCGCACCATACACCATAGTCTCCAACACGTTCTTCCATTTTATAGACCCCTTTAGCTTTTGAATATACCCCACTAGATCCGAAAACGATGAGACCTGAGTCATGATTCGAATTTTAGTCCAAACACAAAGATGCCACCACAGAGCTTTTACCAACACACATTCAGCCACCAAATGGTCTTTTGTCTCCTCTCCATACCCACAGATCAGCATCTCAAATCCGAAACCGAGATCCCTGGGTACTAAAGCATTTTTTTTGCAATACACCCCATTGACAACTTCCAAATAAAATATAAGACTTTTTTTGGCACCCACATATTCCATTTAAAACCGTCATTTACTACTCGCATACAGAGTCCGCACCTCTACTCTAAAACGAGCAACAGTTGATTATCCCCAGGCGCACCTTCAAACCCCATACAACCTACCCCGCGCGCTCCAGCTTTGGTAATATCCTTAGATACCTAAATCAATCAAGTTTGACACTTTCATAGGTTTTAAGGCTACAAGAGGAGTTCAAAATTGGTTCTAACGAAGTCAGTGTTTTTCACACTTGCAATCTCATACAATTTATTAACAGCATACCATTTAAAAAGTAAAACTGCTAAACCTAGAAACTTTGTTCTAATATAAACAAAGTTTTTCATAAGGTGACAACTTACTGTATTATTAGTGTAGCATAAACCAAGCAAAATACAAATATATGCATTTTGTAAATATCATTTTTAAAGTTTACGTAAGATCAAATGAGCCCCAAACTGAGGTTGAAGAGTGACGACACTGTGTGGGGCATGTGAATAGGATGGTGAGATATCAAAGCGAAAATGCTGCAAAATCATTGTGAGTGCCATTTTTGCTTCCAACATAGCAAAATTTAGTCCAATACATATACGAGGACCCCCACCAAAAGGAAAGTATGATGCTTGACCCTTGGTAAGCTTTGACACGCCATCGTAAAATCTTTCAGGCTTGAATTCCTTGACATCGTCACCCCATATATCACGGTCATGGTGTACAAGCATATTATGCAACTGTATCATAGATCCAGGAGGTAATGTTATGTCGCCTACTTTTGTTTCTTGATGTATCATGCGTAGTAATGATACCACTGGAGGGTAAAGTCTAAGAACCTCGTTAAAAATCATATTAACCTGTAAAACATAACAATTAAAATATTCTTAACAAAAAAATTGAAATATCCTAAGATGGTAATTAATGCTAAAAAATGAATCACAATATATAAGACTTACGATTTTTAAACGATTCAACCCATCGATATCAGGTTTTTTCTCCCCAAAGACTAGTGAAATTTCATCTCTAGCCTTGTCTTGCCAATCTGTGTTTTGAGCCAACAACACCATTGTCCAAACAAGCAAATTTCCTGTGGTCTCTTGTCCTGCAAAGTAGAAAAGCTTACACTCTTCGATGATTTCATCAATACTTAATCCTGAATTGTTGTTCCCGTGCTGTTTAATTGCCTTATAACTGGAATCCAGTAGTATGCCCAACAAGTCTTCATTATTACTTTCTCCTTCTTTGATTGCAATGACCCGTTTGTCGATGATACTCCTTATTAAAGCCTTCACTTCATGGGCATTTTCTTTCATCTTCTTATTTCTTTTTGTTGGTAAAAATCTGAAAAATTGTGTTTAATTCCAAAATAACACTCATATCAAAATATTAAGAACACAACATCAAATTAACAAATTATCATCTTTTCAACAAAAGAATATAAAGTAATATCGGTAAGAAGTGAAAATATATTGTAACAAAGTTATGTTGTGATACTCACATTGATCCAGGAATGTATATTGATTGTATAGCCTGTATAACCAACTCCGCTTGTTCTAGTTGTATCTCAAATATTCTTTTGCCTTCTTCAAAACTACTACCAAATGCAGTACGTGAAATTACATCACTGGAGAATGTTTGAAGGTAAGGCCAAATATCAAATTCGCACGAGCTTTCCCTCCTTAACATATCTTCCCATTTGTTAATCATCTCAGTGCAACACGTATAAAATGCAGGCACCATATGCTATCAACAAAACTTATTATTATCTAGTGATTAATCTAAGCTTTCTTGTTGTAGTTGAAAGATATAAGACAATAAGAACAAACCTTGAGCTTCTCAACATGAAAAGCAGGATTGATTATTTTTCTGTGTTTGCTCCATCGATCACATTCAGCATCTGCGAGACCTGTTGCTAGCAACTTTATGAAAGGGTTTCCTCCTCTTGGCTTTTGAAATTGATAGTTATTTGCCAAGATCTCTTTTATCATAGCCGGTTCAGTTATATGCACTACAGGTCTAGGCCCCAACCATGTGAAGCAGGTTTTGCCTATACATTAAGCAAAAACTATATATATCTGTCATTTGAACAAATTTCAAAATTATTCAATTAGAATTTTAGCAAGCAAACACTTTGATTTTATTTTCTTATTCGGATGCAAGATATATTTGTAATTAGTGTTGAAATGCATTAATTAAATGCTTTACCTTCAGGTTTAGCGGGCAAGCTACGTCTTAAGCACCACACACATTAACTTGTATTTACATATAGTTGTCTTCAAAAAATATTTTTTCCTTAACAGCTTCCATTTTCAGTTTGCTTGTTTAACAATTTTCAAAAGAATTATAAACCGATTATTATCTAAGGGTGGAGATACAACAGGAAGTTTATTTGGCTAGGAAGACTAGGAAGTGATCTTGACCATCCATTAAGTTAATCAAGGATAAAATTAAATCAGGGAAATTGAAAGGGAGAAAAGAGGCGCGTGAGTTTGTTCAAGGGCATTCTAGTCAATCCAAGCCAATAGTTTCTCTCTCCTCCAATTCCCCCCCATTTTTTAAACGTTAATAACTCTTTCATACGACATTATTTTTTTTATAAAAATTGCACCAAAAAAACGAGCGTTTTTTTATCTTTAAAACGAGTATACTATTGCTATATTTAAAAAAAAAATTAAACACAGTTCTATAAAACGCAATAGAAAACCACCAGTTATGTAAAACGCAATGGACTGAAAAAACCTAAAAAATGACATTTTTCTAAAACGCAATGCACCAAAAACACAAAGAAATGTCTTATTTCTAAAACGCAATGGACTGAAAACACATAAAAAAGTGTTTTACCTAAAACGCGATGCACAAAAAACACAAAGAAATGTCTTATTTGTAAAACGCAATGGCCAGAAAACACAAAGAAATGTTTTATTTGTAAAACGCAATGCCAGAAAACACTTAAAAATGTCTCATTTCTAAAACGCAATGACCTAAAAAAACAAAAGAAAGTGTTCTCTGTAAAACGCAATGGACTGAAAACACCTAAAATGTGTTTTTACCTAAAACGCAATGACTAAAAACACTTCAAAAATGTGTTTTACCTAAAACGCAATGACTAAAGATACTTAAAAATGTGTTTTTTCTAAAACGCAATAGCCAGAAAACACATAAAACTCTCTTATTTCTAAAACGCAATGGGCACATAAAACTGTTTGTGAACTGTTTTGAATTGTCTGTGAACTGTCTGAATTGTCTACGAATTACTGTCTTCAAAATGAGCCAATTTCGGGAAAATTAATTTTTCTGATGCGTTTTTAGTACAGCTCAACCCCAGCCAGGGTTGGACCCCGCCAGGGGCTGCCGCCCCTGGGACCCCGCTACCAGGGGCTGCCGCCCCCCGACCCCCGCCAAGATCGTAAAACGCAATTACTAAATAAAAACCCCGCTCGTGAAAATGAAATTAAAGAATTTCTTACATGAACACTTATCAGCGATTGAATCGAACAAATCAAGTGATTATCTTCAAAATCACCAGAAAAAACGAGATTTTGAATGAAATTAAACTGGGTTTTCTTCGAAAAAAGCTGAAGAACAAGTTGATCGGGTGGTTGAACCATTGATTGATGACGAAAATCACACTATAATATAGTGATTATGGAGATAGTAAGTGAAGAAAAGGATGGAGATGGTGGGTTTTGAAAATGGTGGGTTTTGAAGTAACTGGGGAGAAGAAGGAAGAAGAAATGATGAGATTGACTAAAATACCCTCTCTTTATTTTAAAATTTGCCACATGTCATAATCATATGGCTTCCTATCCTTCCTAGCGAAAATTAACTTCCTATTTGATCTTTTCCCTATTATCTAAAGGGTAGCATCAAATAAAAAGTTAATTTTGTATAAGTGGGATAAGAATGGATCGTAACCTTTTCATTTTTTAAATCAATGACATGAAAATGTAAGGAAAAAAGGGGTGTTAGGGTAATTTTGTAATAGGCTATTTGTTGACTTTCTCTCTTCACATACAACGTTAATGCATATTTCCCTCCATTTTTTAAAAGTTCGCAACTTTTTATAGGATTTTTTTTTTAAATTTCACTATAAAATCGAGTATTATTTTATCTTTAATTTGAGTACCCTATTTCTATATAAAATATGACAGCTAAAAAACACAAAACATTGTGTTGTATTTCTACGTTGTATAACATTTTCGTGCTTAATTATTTGTGTTGAATATTAGTACTAGATTTTTCGTGCTGGATTTTTTGGGCTAGATTTTTGTATTGGATTTTTTACTAGATTTTTTTGTTCCATATTTTTTTGTACTAGATTATTTGTGCTAGATTTTTATGTGTTGTGTTTTTTTAGAAAACAAAATGGTAAAACTCATTTTTAGTGGATTCTTCCCCGTTATCTGAATATTAACAATCAAAATATACTTTTATATTATGGGAAAATTATGGTATACGTGGCTCACACTACAAGAAAACGGGGTAATAGCAGCAACAAATGTCGCCGCTAAGGACCATGATCTGCGCCGCTATTGTTATGTCGCCACTAAATGGTTGTCGGTAAATATTGGACGATAAAGGTTCTGGTGTCGCCGCTATTGCTTCATGTCGCCACTATTGATATAACCCAATAGGGGCGACATATGTCGCGGAATAAAGTCGTCGCTAATGGTATGGAATAAATTCGTCGCTAATGGTATGGCCGCAAAAGTGACGGTGGTGGTCCGATTTATCTAGCATACACACATACAAACACAAAAATTAAAGGGGATAACATATATAACAACAATTATAGAAGAAATCTAACAAAAACTAACAAAAACAAACCTTAATAATCGATATTGGAGCGATCCGGTCGTGCAGCAGAAAGGAGGTAGAAATGAGGTGAAGAGATTTGGGGGAAAAGTAAGAAAGGAGGGAAGAAACGTGCCTTTTAGTATCTGCAGCCTTTTAGGGTTTTAGGGGCGACGGGTGTTGCCGCTATTGATGAATACATGTCGCCACTATTAACTAGGTTAAACCCCAGCCGTTGGATCGAGATAAGGAATGAGTGGCTAGGGTTTAATCTCAGGCACCGTGTTCCGGATCGATCAATAGCGGCGACATATGGCCTATCGCCACTATTGGTGTCGCCGCTATTACTCAACATTCTTGTAGTGTCATTAGCGGACCTAAGTGGTCCCAATCGAATCCTAAGAAATTATGAGACTGACGTCAATAAATACTTGGCACCGGCTAAGGAGATCGAACGAGAGAAGAGAGAGGACAAGTCAAAGGTATCGACTACAATTTTGAGTAGGATCAAGTAGATCAAATGGGAGGGAGGAGAGGGACTTGTTTGTAAGGGTTAGGGTTTCTACGAGAACACTTTGGGTTTGGGATACATTTAACATGGTCGTAGCTACAGGGGATGAGGATTAAAGTTCCATGATTTTCCATACATTTGTTGCCACAGACAATGGGGAATAAAGGGAAATTGCGGACTTGTTGTATACATCACTGGATGAAAGGAAGGGAAGAGGGGTGGTGTTTTCTATTAGTTTTGACTGTATTTTATTATATGATTATTACTTTGTTAGAAATGTGTGTATTACAGTAAAACATCAAATAATTATTTATAAGTGGAAAAAATAAAGAAAATATTTGATAAAAGAAGTAGTAAATAAATGAAATATTTAGATTTTAAATAGAGTAAACTGCTAAATTCGCCCCTGAGGTTTGACTCAAATTGCTAGATCAGTCCAAAATCAAGTTTTGTTGCTAAAACAGTCCCTGAGACTAGTTTCTGTTGCTATTTCAGTCCAATAAATTAACACCGTTAGAACCTCTGTTAATGAATGGGTAAAACTGCTAAATTCGTCCCTGAGGTTTGATTCAAGTTGCTAGATCAGTCCAAAATCAAGTTTTTTGAATTTGTTAATTATAAACTTATTTAGGTATATAATTTTTCTAGACTTGCATTAATTTTTTGAATTTGTTAATTATAAACTTATTTAGATTATAAACTTATTTAGGTATATAATTTGCAATTCTAGAAAAATTATTTGTTAGTTATTTTGATTATTATTATTATTATTATTATTATTATTATTATTATCATTAAATGTTTACTAATTATATACTTAAGTATTTAAATACGATAATACTTAATTTAAATAAAATTAGTTTTAAAAATATAAATGTAGCTTTTTTGAAGAGCGCAATTTAACCGGCGCAGCCTTAAATACTGATTTTATTTTGATGTTGTTATTGTTGTTGTTGTTACCATGTAAATATTTAGTATTTATTTAAGGATTTAAATAAGACAACAGTTAATTTAAACAATATTTAGTTATGAAAAATACAAACATTATATGTAAATTTAAATATTAAGAAATTAACATAATTTTTATTTATTTTTATTTAAATCGTAATATTTAATGTTTAGTATTTATCAATTATTTTAATTTAATATTTGTATTATAAAGTTCTTTTATTCATTTTTTCTACTTAATTAAGTGGTTTCGTATTTAATAATATTATCATTCAGGTAAGGTCAGACAACATGTCGTGTCAAACCAGTGTTTAAGACAGGTCAAATAAAATTGCGCTCTCCAAAAGAGCTACATTCTGTTTATATTTTTATAACTAAACCCAAATTTAAATTATATATTTAGGGTAGACTTGTAATTTATCTTAAATTTTAAGACATTTAAGAAAATATATAATGCATTTGGTACAAGTATTGATGCATTAAGAACCTGTCATTTACCATTTTTTTCCTCTTGTGATATTAATGATTTATTCAACGAACATAAATATAACTGGACCCGCCATAAACTGTATTTGGGTATTATTATTGTTATAACTTTGTAAATATTTAGTAGTTATATACGTAAGTATCTAAATAAGATCACACTTAATCTAAATAGTATTGAGTTATAATTAACAAATTATATACCTAAATAAGTTTATAATCTAAATAAGTTTGTAATTAACAAATTCAAAAAATTAATGCAAGTCTAGAAAAATTATATACCTAAATAAGTTTATAATCTAAATAAGTTTATAATTAACAAATTCAAAAAATTAATGCAAGTCTAAAAAATTATATACCTAAATAAGTTTATAATTAACAAATTCAAAAACTTGATTTTGGACTGATCTAGCAACTTGAATCAAACTTCAGGGACAAATTTAGCAGTTTCACCCATTCATTAACTGAGGTTCTAACGGTGTTAATTTATTGGACTGAAATAGCAACAGAAACTAGGCTCAGGGACTGTTTTAGTAACAAAACTTGATTTTGGACTGATCTAGCAATTTGAGTCAAACCTCAGGGACGAATTTAACAGTTTACTCTTTTAAATATTAATAAAGAAAATAATAAATATTTGACAAAACAAGCGAAAAGAAGTTCCACTTACTTATTTTAGTGTATAGGTGGGCTTACAGAAAAAATAAGCATAAAAAATCTAAAGTGATTACAGGAATTTTGGGCTCACATAATTGTGACACGTAGTACTACTAGTTACTTATTTATTAGTTATAACTAAGAGTTAAGAATTGCCTACATCTCGCCCTCTCAAGGCCCTACTGGTAGCTTTACTATTTGTGAGATTTCTTAATTAGTACAGTTATTGTTGTTCTAGGTTAGTGTTAAATATGATTTAAATTTATACTATTTGGAATACAATATAACAATATCTCTATATATTTTAGTTTTTCATTACACTTAAATTTAGGGTGACGTTCACCTGATCTGCTTTCTTATTTTAAACTTCATTTATTTAACTCTTAACCCACTTATCAGCTAGAGATAACACACACACACGACGTTCAACTGATTTGCTTTCTTATTTTAAACTACTTTTATTTAACTCTTAACCATCATAGACACACGCGTGCATGCATGCGTGCGTGTGTTATCTCTAGTTGATAAAATGGTTAAAAGTTATATAACACTAGTTTAAAATAACACGCACACACATATTTTCGACTTAGGCATGATGTTTTTGGTTATTTTGGTAAGAAAAGCACCAAACGACATAATGCAATGAATTCTAGGCTTAAAACTTAAAATATCCTGCCAAGAACATTAAGTAGTGCGCTTTAGTTATGTTTTAAAGTTCATGCCTATAATACATTGCATTGTGTTTTAAATTATTATTTATAGTGTTTTTCTTGCCAAAACAATCCAAAACATCATGCATAAGTCCAAAAAATGATGTCTACGTGTCATTTCCTATGTCTTCTTACACTTCTTACGAAAAAGCTTCTTTTTACAAGAAACACACACACACACACACATATATATATATATACAGTGAAAGTGTAAAATATAATATCCCTTAACGTACAATACGTACGATATTATGAAATCGGATGTTATAAAAAAGCATGTTGGAAATCGCATGTTGGTTTTTCTGATGAAATCGCATGTTGTTATATAAAGCAATTTCGCATGTTGATTGCGTACATATTGTACGAAAAGAGCTATTGTACATTAACCTAACCCTATATATATATATATATACACACATACATACATATATATATATATATATGTATGTATGTATGTGTATATATATATATATAAGGGAAAGATAAATCGAAAACACATGTGAGTTGAGAAAACCCAAATAAACCCTATGTAACATTTTTATTTTTTTCTAAAAAAAATTAGGGAATATGATATAAATGTACACGGACCTATTTATGAAAAAAAAAAGTGAAAAAAACGCTTACTAGTTTTTTTTAAAAAATGTTGAAAATTTGTATGTTACATTTTTTTGGACATATATATATATATATATATATATATAGGGGACCGCTAGAATGAGAACCACCTCGAGTTGTAAGAACCGCGAGAACCACACCGTACGGGGCGAGGTGGACCAATTTTTTTTTTCCAAAAACGTAGATGCATGTATTATAAACACATTCGTAAAAAAAATTTAAAAAAAAATGCCGTGCGTGTAGCTTTTTACACCACAAAAGTTTGTGGTGTAAAAGACTACACGCACGGCATTTTTTTTAAAAAAAAATTTTGCGAATGTGTTTATAATACATGCATCTACGTTTTTGAAAAAAAAAAATTGGTCCACCTCGCCCCGGATTAAGTAGTTCTCACGGTTCTTACAACTCGAGGTGGTTCTCATTCTAGCGGCCCCCTATATATATATATATATATATATATATATATATATATATATATATATATATATAGCGAGAAGATCATGCGAGAACCACTTTTTATTGTGAGAACCGCGAGAACCAATGTGAACACACCAAAAATGCCTAAAAATAGCTAAAAATCACACAAAATTTTTTTTTTGAAATTTTTAATATTTTTTATAAACAAATCGCTACTTTTCGAAGCCAAAAAAATTTTTTTTTTTTATTTTTTTTTAATTTTTTTTGGCTTCTAAAAGTAGCGATTTTAACATAAAAAATATTAAAAAATTCAAAAAAAAATTTTTAGATTTTTTTTTATTTTTTTAGGTTTTTTGGAGTTTAGTTTTTAGCATTTTAGCTTAGGGGGGGGGTAGGTTTTTTTTTTTTTTTGGGGGGGGGGGTTAGGTTTTTTTAGCTATTTTAGGTTGTGTTCACATTGGTTCTCAAGGTTCTCACAATAAGGATGGTTCTCGCATGAGCCCCTCCCTATATATATATATATATATATATGTATATATATATATATATGTATGTATATATATATGTATATATATATGTATATATATATATTATATGTATATATATATGAGTAAATTACTTTTTGAGTCCCTGTGTTTTAGTGGTTTTAACCACTTAGTCCAAAATCAAAAAGTTTAACGCCCTGAGTCTCTAGTCATTTATTTTATAACGTTTTGAGTCCAATTTTTTCATTTTATAACTATTTGAGTCCAAAAATTTGGACTCAAAAGGTTAAAATTTGGACTCAAAAGGACTCAAATGGTTAAAGAAAATACTTATAGGGACTAAGGTCGTTAAATTTTTTGCTTTTGAACTCAACTAGTTAAAACCACTAAAACACAGGGACTCAAAAAGTAATTTACCCTATATATATATTATGTAACCTAAAATTTGTAACATTTTTTTAGAAAAAACTACTCGGTGTTTTTTTGTGTTTCTTTTTTAAAAATGTTCAAATATATGTATATTACATTTCCTATTTTTTTTAGAAAGTTTTCTTGAGTTTAAATGGGATTTTACAAAGGTTTTTTTGAGTTTACACAACTCAATTAAATATTTTCGATTATAATAATATGATAAAAAAATACCATAATAAATATTAGATCTTTGAATATTTAAATATATGATTGTGGGTTTTTTTAAAGGTTTATTTTAAATTGGATTCTAAATAGCTCTAAAAACGTAATCATTTTGTAGATGATTGAACAATTTAATTGATAAGAAACAAAAATTTGAGTTAAAAATTTTGTAGATTAAAACTGAAACGATTAGTTAATTTAGTTGTTTAAAATAGCGGAATTTGTAACATGTAAAAACAATTTAATAATATAATAACCATCCATAATACTAATTTACTTTTTAAAAATGATAAGTAACGATAGAAATTTTAACTATCCAAAATTAATTTTTATATCGTATTCTTTAGTTAATTCTTTAGTTAATGATATAATAACTATCATAATAAGAGCGATATTAAATATCTACGTATATATTCTCTTAATATTAATATAAACTAAAATTAGCATTTAATAGAAGAGAGGAACATCCATGAAAAAAAAAATACAGGGGCACAACTTTTAAGGGCAAGGAGGTGCAGCCGCCCCTGGTAATGTTTTGATTAATAGTGTAAGTTTTTCGATTTTTAAAATTATATAGATCTGCTCCTGCCAATTATTTGGCTTAAAAATTATTTGCCCCTACCAAGTTTATTGTCCAATAAATTTTTACGCATTTTTGTATTGATTTGAGTTAAAAAAAAAAAAAAAACTTGAAAATGGGACTATTAGTAATTTTTATAATTGTTTTTAGACTTGAAGTGAGTTTAAAATAAAGTTTGAAACTAGTTTATATATAAATGAAATTTAGGGTTCATTTTTATCTTAATTGAAAGATGTTTAAACAAAAAAGAACAATATGTGTGGATAGCGACACTCCATCTGTGTTTTTCGACTTCAACAAAAGAAAAAAAAAGGTTTTGTGTTGGTGGTTCTTGATGCCTTTAAATCTTCAATCTTTTATTCTTCGTCAAATTCGACGGAAACATGGAAGAAATCGAGCTGGATATAGGAGTTTAATCACGAATTTAAACAAGGTAATCATTTACTTTTGTTTCTCATTCACTATTGTTTGGTTCTTGAAGGGTAATTTGTGAACTAGGGTTAATATTAAATCGAAATTTTGAACATTTCTAGTGTTTTAGACATTAATTGTATCATTTAATATGAGATTAACCTATGCATTGCATCTATTGTGATTATTTTTCAATAATTCCAAAATTAGGGCTTATAATGGTTGAACCAAGGATTTGGGGAATATGATCAATTAAGAAAAAGAAGTATGGTGAAATTGTAGTTTAACCCATTCCTATGGATTGTTTTTTGTTAGGTGTATATTATGGGAAAGGTCAAACTATTTATCTGGAATTAGTCCCGAATATATAATCCGAAATATAGCGATAGGAAAAAATATTTACGTCTCATGACTTTCCGCCTCCGAAAAAAAATTTGGTCAAACTCAGCACCGTTTTCAATATTTTCATTTGTTACATAGATATAGCTATAGATTTATGTTTTTATTGGTTATTAAAATTATTTTTATTATTACTTTTGGGTTGGATAACTGGCTCTCAAAAATGTTTGGCTGTCCTTTTTCTTTTTTATGTTACCCGATATGACATAAACTGATTTTTTTTTTATTTCCAGTTATTTAGCCACTAACAATCAACACTAAAAAATTCCCAACCTCACAAAATCAAATTCGATCCATCGCTAACGTGGCACATAGGGCTATATGATTAAATTCGATCCATCGCTAACGTAACACATACAGAGCTATTAAATAGATATCCTTTTTGTTTTCTTTTTATGAGCCCACAACTTTTTCTCTCACCATTTGTCAATTGTCACATCTCTTCTCACAACCACCAGGTACTTTTTTTTTTTTAACGGCTAGACGACCAACTGATTGGGCTTTCGCACCAAAGTCAGAGGTACACGAGAGACCCGGATTCGAAACCAGGAGACCCTTCATTTTGGGTTAGGTACATCCGGCCCTCAATCCACCTGAGGGTAACAACCCACTGAGAATGAATATCATAGGTATTTCATTCTCATCCGGTCCGCTCCAGGAGGAAACCACGCAACCATGGCTAGTATAAAACCCCCTGCAGTCATGATTTTATTCCATGTATTTACATTTCTATTAGTTACGGTGAAAATATAATTCCTACTGGATATGTTAACTCTTCTTCTATATTCTTTAAGTGTTAATTTTTTAAAATGAAGAATTTCTTTAATCCTATCATCTATATGAGTTGAACCTGCTAACTAAGACAGTCTCTAATATTGATTTTCTTTCCTCATCAGAAAACTGAAAATAAAGGAGCTAAATAAGACTATACGTATATTAAAAAAGTATCTAAATAAGACTATACGTATATATGTGAGGACTAAAGACTAATGGGAAACATTAAGTGAAAAAAGGAGCCAGAACGTGTACCATAAGCAGTGACTGATTTATAGTCGAAGGGCGTGACTCGGGAAACTATATCGTGGTTTAGGCTTATCGGTTTTGATTTGGCCTCTTTTACCATCTTCACCAACTCTTTAATGTCACCAAACAAGAACTTATATGAGCTTCCCTGGAGGCCTTGCTTTCTTAAGAACTTCTCCATCCTCTTTGGTTTGAACCACACCCAATCCAAAAATCTCAATGCACACCACACCAGTGTCATCACTAGTAGTCCCAGACCGCACCATACTCTACTGACTTCCATCTTGGGGGATAACTGAGGGAACTTTGTGATAACAATTAAGGAGAAGAAAAATGATATTTAATGATGGATGATGTTTGCTTTACTTCCCCTAAACTATTGAGTAATTTTTTATGCACCCTATAATGTAAAAGTATTTCATAAAGGCCCCCATATTTACAATAGAATTCCGACGAGAAACATACAATATCATACTTCATCATGTTAATGAGAACTATATAGTATGTTAATACTTTTTATATTTCATATTTTATATTTTATTCTTAATTATTATAATTAATTATAAACTTATTTTCTTTTTATCTTATTGACTTGTAACATGTGGTGTTTTATAAAGTTCTTAGTATGTCATTATAAAATACATATTTTTTTCTACGCCTTCACATAATTTTTTGGAGTATTAACGTACAAGCAACTAAAGCACAACATATATATTATCACGACTACCTCATATTTTGTCATAAATTGTTGACACTTGCCATTTTCGTTGATATTATAGTAATACAATGTAATTCTATATAAAGCATTAAATATGTTGTGACTTTCTTATTTTTCTTTATGTTTCAATAAAAGTTTTGTTCAAAATCGATCGTATAAAATATAATTAACTTTTTTGTTCGCATTTTGATGAACCGTGCCAATACCTCCCTAACAACTTAGGTAGCAGTACAAGTGTTTATAAAGTTTTGAATATACCGTTAATACGTTCGTATTTTTAACGTTTTGATAAAAGAAAATTGTTAAAAAATTAACGTATCAAATATAAATGATTTTGATTTTTTCAACCTAATGAACACATTAGCTATTTCAAAAAAATGTTAAGTATGCCATCGTGTTTAAAAAAATTCTATCGACGTTCAAATACTAATTTTGTTTGAAACGGAGTTTTAATAGAATGTTTTTTGGTATTGTAAATTGTAGTGAGTCCTCGTACCCTATTGGTGCTATAATAAACTGAAACAATTCCAACCTAAAAACACCGGTATCAGTATTATCGGTATTTGTTTTATCGTTTCCTCAATTTAAAACTTGTGTGATATCGTTTTAGGCATATCACGACTTTAGTTTTAGAGTTTTCTTTTTCGATTGCTATACAAAGTGCGCGTACCGTATAGACACTTTAACGAATTGAATAAATACCTATTGACTTCTCGCCACAACGCACACAGAAATTCCACTAGTTATATAAAAGTATGGCTTTTAATGTAGTAAGACGATACTCCAAATAGATGACCGGGAGCAATCCAAAGGCGGGGAAACCCAAAATTTGTCATTGATCAGTTAAATCTTATAATTATAATCACTGATTAAAAGGCGTAAGGTTCACAATAGTGTAAAATTAAAATGGGATATACCTGGCTAGGATTCGAGTTAAAGGAACAAGGGCCAAACCAACCACCCAAGAATGGAATCGTCGAGCGAAAACACTTGACAACCTCCTAGAAGCAGCTTTTCTTGCCACCAGACATTTCTACAACAATTAGGAATCTGATGCCGTCACTAAACACATTCCTTAAATTGTAGCCATTTGTTGAGTGTTTTTTTTTGGTGTTTAATCAGCATATATATCACCATTGCCCTTGATTTTCTTGACTGTATATCTCTTAAATGCCAACATATACACGTGTGATTTAGTTTACAAAGATTTTTCAATGTCGAGAACCTCGATCAGAGAGTAAAAAAAGCGTAAGGTTCACAATGGTGTAAAATTAAAATGGGATATACCGGTTTACATGTTTTAAAACGTGTTAATTTTTACTCCTTTTTATATCAAAGAAGTTACATTCGGGTTTTGAGATATCAAGTGAGCTTTAAAACATGTTTCTTTACTCCTTTTTATAGTGTGTGATATAGAAGCCAACCAGAAGCTATTCGGCTTTTGAGATATACCATGTTGACCCTAAAGACAAAACTCGTTTAAGCTTCACATGAGAGCCAGATGCCTCATTCTCGTATGAAATTAGTAATCGACAGATTATTTTACTAAAGAGACAAGTTCTATGTGAGAGTACTGGTTATTTTTTAAACTGTTCTCTCACTAGCGCAAGGTGCTCTTCATC